>NC_070583.1:36497387-36513364 GCF_027409825.1 Scomber japonicus | reverse complement strand
AGTGTGAGAGAGAGAGAGAGAGAGAGAGAGAGAGAGGCTGAGAGAGAGAGAGAGAGAGTGAGAGAGAGTGTGTGTGTGTGTGTGTGTGTGTGTGTGTGTGTGTGTGTGTGAGTGTGTGTGAGTGTGTGTGCTGGTCCTCACATAGCAGGCGTGCCAGGAGTCTGAGGGTTGTACTGAGGGTTAACCTGAGGGGAGGGGACCTCAGGGTAGCCGGGGGTTTGGGGGTTGGGGGTCCCGCCGTAGCCCTGAGGAGACGGAGACGGCTCGTCATCGTAGCCGAAGTCGTACTCCTCGTCATTCCTGCAGGAAGAGGCACACACATTATAACACACTGAACCATGTGTGTGTGTGTGTGTGTGTGTTTGTGTGTTACTGTGTGTGTTACCTGGAGGGTGTGTTGGGGTTACTCGGTGTGTGTGTGTGTCACTGTGTGTGTGTGTGTGTGTGTCACTGTGTGTGTGTGTTACTGTGTGTGTGTGTGTGTGTCACTGTGTGTGTGTGTTACTGTGTGTATGTGTTACTGTGTGTGTGTGTGTGTGTCACTGTGTGTGTGTGTTACTGTGTGTATGTGTTACTGTGTGTGTGTGTGTATGTGTTACAGTGTGTGTGTGTGTGTAAAACTGTGTGTCACTGTGTGTGTCACTGTGTGTGTGTGTATGTGTTAGTGTGTGTGTCACTGTGTGTCACTGTGTGTGTCACTTTGTGTGTGTGTGTGTGTGTGTATGTGTCACTGTGTGTGTGTGTCACTGTGTGTGTGTGTGTTACAGAGTGTGTGTGTGTTACAGTGTGTGTGTATGTGTATGTGTTACAGTGTGTTACTGTGTGTGTGGTGTGTGTGTGTGTGTATGTGTTACCTGGAGGGTGTGTTGGGGTTACTGTGTGTGTGGTGTGTGTGTGTGTGTGTGTGTTACCTGGAGGGTGTGTTGGGGTTACTGTGTGTGTGGTGTGTGTGTGTGTGTGTATGTGTTACCTGGAGGGTGTGTTGGGGTTACTGTGTGTGTGTGTGTGTGTGTGTGTGTGTGTTACCTGGAGGGTGTGTTGGGGTTACTGGGTGTGTGTGTGTGTGTGTGTGTGTGTGTGTTACCTGGAGGGTGTGTTAGGGTTACTGTGTGTGTGTGTGTGTGTGTGTGTTACCTGGAGGGTGTGTTGGGGTTACTGTGTGTGTGTGTGTGTGTGTGTGTGTGTGTGTGTGTGTGTGTGTGTGTGTGTGTGTTACCTGGAGGGTGTGTTGGGGTTACTGTGTGTGTGTGTGTGTGTGTGTGTGTGTTACCTGGAGGGTGTGTTAGGGTTACTGTGTGTGTGTGTGTGTGTGTGTGTGTGTTACCTGGAGGGTGTGTTGGGGTTACTGGGGTCCCAGGCTCCGCTCTGACCGGGCGTTCTGCTCCCATCATGCAGCGGGGTTTGAGAGCCGTAGTGAGGCGTTCGATTTCCTGCTGCAAGAGTTAAAAAACACAACGTTTAGATTCAGTCTGTTCTGCTCGTCTCCGTGACGACTAGTTTAAATTTAAAGGGTTAACATGTGAAAATAAACGTATGAATAACTTCACACATTCTTTTTTTGTGGACCCAGCATCAAATTTCTGCTTTTAATCCATTTAGAGAGAATATATTAGAGGATTATGGTAAAAATGTCTAAGTGGTGTAACCATAAAAACTTTGGAAGGAAGGAAGAGAGGGAGGAAGGAAGGAAGGAAGAAACGAAGGAAGGAAGGAAGGAGAATATATTAGAGGATTATGGCAAAAATGTCTAAGTGGTGTAACCATAAAAACTTTGGAAGGAAGGAAGAGAGGGAGGAAAGAAGGAAGGAGGGAAGGGAGGAGGGAAGGAAGGAAGGAAGGAAGGAAGGAAGGAAGGAAAGAAGGAAGGAAGGAAGGAAGGAAGGAGGAGAGAGAATATATTAGAGGATTATGGTAAAAATGTCTAAGTGGTGTAACCATAAAAACTTTGGAAGGAAGGAAGAGAGGGAGGAAAGAAGGAAGGAGGGAAGGGAGGAGGGAAGGGAGGAGGGAAGGAAGGAAGGAAGGAAGGAAGGAGGCAAGGGAGGAAAGAAGGAAGGAGGGAAGGAAGGAAGGAAGGAAGGAGGGAAGGAAGGAAAGAAGCTCCCTCCTCCGTTCCCTCCTTCTCCTTCCTTCCTCCCTCTTTTCGTCCATACTCCTTTCCTTCCTTCCTTCTCTCCTAAATTCCTTCCTCTTTTCATCCTTACTCCTTTCCTTCCTTACTTCCTTCCTTACTCCCTTCCTTCCTTCCTTCCTTACTCCTTACTACTACTACTATATTGTAGAATTGCTCATCATGCCAACTCGGACTCGGACTGCACCTTTAAGCCACATGATGATGTATTTAGCTGCTTTGGATCAGACTCAGTATCTGCATGAGTAAGGAAGGAAAGGAGGAAGGAAGGAAAGAAAGGAGTGAGGAAGGAAGTAAGGAGAGAAGGAAGGAAGGAAGGAAGGAAGGAAAGAAGTAAGGAGGGAGGAAGGAGTAAGGAGGGAGGGAGGAAAGAAGTAAGGAGAGGGGGAAGGGAGGAAGGAAGGAAAGGAGTAACGAGGGAGGAAGTACGGAAGGGAGGAAGGAAAGGAGTAAGGAGGGAGGAAAGAAGGAAGGAAGGAAGGAAGGAAGGAAGGCAGGAAGGAATGATGATGTATTTAGCTGCATTGCATCAGACTCAGTATCTGCATGAGTAAGGAAGGAAAGGAGGAAGGAAGGAAAGAAAGGAGTGAGGAAGGAAGTAAGGAGGGAGGAAGGAGTAAGGAGGGAGGGAGGAAAGAAGTAAGGAGAGAGGGAAGGGAGGAAGGAAGGAAAGGAGTAACGAGGGAGGAAGTACGGAAGGGAGGAAGGAAAGGAGTAACGAGGGAGGAAAGAAGGAAGGAAGGAAGGAAGGAAGGCAGGAAGGAAGGAAGGCGGGAAGGAATGATGATGTATTTAGCTGCCTTGGATCAGTCTCAGTATCTGCGTGAGAACATTTCTGTATTCATGGCGTCTTGTTGTAATCGATCAATCTGAACATCTGACGCTCCTTTCAAACATCTCTTTAAAACTTGGCCTCGTAAAACTCTGTCTAAATAAAATGTTTGAGTATTATTATTATAATAGTGACAGAACGTCTTAACAGAGGAAAGGAGGGAGGGAGGAAGGAAGTAAGGAAGGGAGGAAGATTATTATTAATAGTGACAGAACGTCTTAACAGAGGAAAAGAGCCAGCTGGAGAACACACATAAGTGTAGATGAAAGAGTGATGTCATATTAATATATTAAGGGAGGGAGGGAGGAAGGAAGGGAGGAAGGAAGGGAGGAAAGGAGTAAGGAGGGAGGGAGGGAGGAAGGAAAGGAGTAAGGAGGGAGGGAGGGAGGGAGGAAAGGAGTAAAGAGGGAGGGAGGAAAAGAGGAAGGAAGGGAGGGATGAAGGAAAGGAGTAAGGAGGGAGGGAGCAAGGAAGGGAGGAAGGAAGGGAGGAAAGGAGTAAGGAGGGAGGGAGGGAGGAAGGAAGGAGGGAGGAAGGAAAGAAAGGAGTAAGGAGGGAGGGAGGAAAGGAGGAAGGAAGGTAGGGAGTAAGGAGGGAGGGAGGAAGGAAGGAAGGAGAGAGGGAAGGGGGGGAGGGAGGAATGGAGTAAAGAGGGAGGGAGGAAGGAAGGAAGAAAGGAAGGAAATGAGTAAGGAGGGAGGAAGGAAGGAAGAAAGGAAGGAAATGAATAAGGAGGGAGGGAGGAAAGGAGGAAGGAAGGTAGGGAGTAAGGAAGGAAAGGAGGAAGGAAGGAAAGAAAGGAGTAAGGAGGGAGGGAAGAAAGGAGGAAGGAAGGTAGGGAGTAAGGAAGGAAAGGAGGAAGGAAGGAAAGAAAGGAGTAAGGAGGGAGGGAGGAAAGGAGGAAGGAAAGTAGGGAGTAAGGAAGGAAAGGAGGAAGGAAGGAAGGAGAGAGGGAAGGGGGGAGGAAGGAAAGGAGTAAGGAGGGAGGGAGGAAAGGAGGAAGGAAAGTAGGGAGTAAGGAAGGAAAGGAGGAAGGAAGGAAGGAGAGAGGGAAGGGGGGAGGAAGTAAAGGAGTAAGGAGGGAGGGAGGAAGGAAGTAAGGAAGGGAGGAAGGAAGGGAAGAAAGGAGTAAGGAGGGAGGAAGGAAGTAAAGAGAGAAGGAAGGGAGGGAAGGAGTAAGGAGGGAGGGAGGAGGGAGGGAGGAAGGAAGTAAGGAGAGAAGGAAGGGAAGAAAGGAGTAAGGACGGAGGGAGGAAGGAAGTAAAGGAGTAAGGAGGGAGGGAGGAAGGAAGTAAGGAAGGGAAGAAAGGAGTAAGGAGGGAGGGAGGAAGGAAGTAAGGAAGGGAGGAAGGAAGTAAGGAAGGGAGGAAGGAAGGGAAGAAAGGAGTAAGGAGGGAGGGAGGAAGGAAGTAAAGAGAGAAGGAAGGGAGGGAAGGAGTAAGGAGGGAGGAAGGAAGGAAGGGAGCTCACGGCCAAACCGTAAAAAGGAGACAAATATTTTTTTGTCAAAATGTAGACATAGGTGTTGTGATTCATAAAATGTGACTTTGACAGGCGGGGTCTGCACAAAATTTAAACGGGGGGGCCGAGACCGGCGGCAATCCCTGTCTCGCTCCCCACTGACTCTAATGTAATCGTCTTTTTTTTCAAAAGAATCTCACTCTGTGTTCACACTGAGCTTACTCGCTCATTTTAAGGAATATGTGAATAAAATAAACACTGTCAGAATCTGCCGGTTTCTGTGTCTCTCACGGTGTTTTCGGTTTTTGGACAGGAGTTACGGTTTTCTCACAGTTTACAATTGTTCGGGACCTTGTCAGAAGCCAAATTCTTCAGAATTTTGAGACATTTTTCCAAGCAGATTCTCAAATCGCCGTAGCAACCGTAGGGCCTTAGCTGCCCTTAGCAACCGTAGGGCCTTAGCTGCCCTTAGCAACCGTAGGGCCTTAGCTGCCCTTAGCAACCGTAGGGCCTTAGCTGCCCTTAACAACCGTAGGGCCTTAGCTGCCCCTAGCAACCGTAGGGCCTTAGCTGCCCTTAGCAACCGTAGGGCCTTAGCTGCCCCTAGCAACCGTAGGGCCTTAGCAACCTGTCGCTGGGCAGAAACTGTCCTACTTTTTTGTGATTGGCTAATTCTTCCTGTCTGTCTGTTTTGCCAGTTAACCGAGCTAGCGGCCGAGCTAGTATTGATACTCTCTCTCTATATATACATATGAATTATATTGACACTATTACTGCTCAAATGCAGGCTGGTGTGTGTGTGTGTGTATGTGTGTGTGTGTGTGTCTTTGTATGTGTGTATGTGTGAAGCATGTAGTGTAGCATGTAGAAGCTGTAGTGCATGTTGCTACTGCCTTGTGCTCTGTGTGCCACTCTCTGCTGACATCTACTGTTACACTTGATACTGACTTGTTAGATGTACTTAATACTGCCACAGTAAAAGTTACGTAGTGTTAGTGCAATTCTCAAAACCAGGATATGATCAGGGTGACTTTTGAACACTGGAAATAAATCGTGTACTCATCCCGGCAGCAGCCCCGTGGCACTCAACATTTCCCTGGAGTTTTCTAGTTATTATTATTATTATTATAATAAAATGAGTCTTACCATCGTGCAGCGGCGTCTGGGAGCCGTACATGGGAGTCCTGGAGCCGGTGCCGTACATGGGAGTCTGAGAGCCGTACATGGGGGTTCGTCCATGAGTGGAGGTGTTACCGCTGTGTCTCTTAGCTCCCCTGTGAGGAGAGGAGGAGGAGGAGGAGGAGGAGGAGGAGGGAGAGGAAAAGGAAGAGGAGGAAGAAGACGACGAAGAGGAGGAGGAGGAGGAGGAGGAGGAGGAGGAGGAGGAAGAAGAGGAGAGGAGGAAGAACAAGAGGAGAGGAGGGAGAGGAGAAGAGGAGGAGGAGAAGCAAGAGGAGGAAGAGGAGGAAGAAGAAGAGGAGAGGAGGAAGAACAAGAGGAGAGGAGGAGGAGGAATAGGAGAGGAGGAAGAATAGGAAGAGGAGGAGGAGAAGCAAGAAGAGCAAGAGGAGGAGAGTATGAGGAGGAAGAAGCGAAAGAAGAGGAAGAGGAGGAGGAGGAGGTGGAGGAAGAGGAGGAGGAGGAGGAGGAGGAGGAGAAAGAGGAGAGGAGGAGGAAGAAGATAAAGAGGAGGAAGAGAGGAAGAGGAGGAAGAGGAGGAGAGGATAAATGTACATTTTAAACAAACCGAACACAGTATGAATAAAGTTGAATTGAAGTGTGATTGAAACACAGTATGAATAAAGTTGAATTGAAGTGTGATTGAAACACAGTATAAATAAAGTTTAATTGAAGTGTGATTGAAACAGTATAAATAAAGTTGAATTGAAGTGTGATTGAAACACAGTATAAATAAAGTTGAATTGAAGTGTGATTGAAACAGTATAAATAAAGTTGAATTGAAGTGTGATTGAAACACAGTATAAATAAAGTTTAATTGAAGTGTGAGCACTAACATGGTGGTGAGGCGCTGCCGGTCCACTGAGATGGTCTGACAGGTGGAGTGCAGCTCCACTCGGGCCGTCGACTCTGTGGCGTCCTTCACCACACCGATGTACCCTGGGAAATGTAGTTCAAGACAATCATTACCACTAGAATCACAACCTGAGGACGGATGAGTCAAGGAAGGAAGGGAGGAAGGAAAGGACGAAGAAGGAAGGAAGGGAGGAAGAAGGAAAGAAAGGAGGAAGGAAAGGAGGGAGGGAGGAAGAAGGAAGGAAAGAGGAAAGGAGGGAGAAAGAAGGAAGGGAAGGAGGGAGGGAGGAAGGAAGGGAGGGAGGAAGGGAGGAAGAAGGAAGGATGGAAGGGAGGAAGAAGGAAGGATGGAAGGGAGGAAGAAGGAAGAAAAGGAGGAAGGAAAGGAGGAAAAAGGAAGGAGGGAGGGAGGATGAAGGAAGGAAGAAACAAGGACAGAAGAAAGAAGGAAGGGAAGAAGGTAGGGGAGGAAAGAAAGAGAAGGGGGAGGAAGGAAGGAAGGGAGGAAGGAAGGGCATAAGGAAGGAAGAAAGGGGGATGAAGGAGGGAGGGAGGAAGGACAGACGGAAGGAAGGAAGGACGGAAGGACGGAAGGACAGAAAGGATGGAAGGAAGGGAGGATGGAAGGGAGGATGGAAGGAAGGGAGGAAGGAAAGAAGGAAAGGAGGAAAGAGAGAGGAAGAAAAGAAAGAGAGAAGGAGGGAGGGAGGAAGGACAGACAGAAGGAAGGAAGGAAGGGAGGAAGGGAGGATGGAAGGAAGGAAGCACAGACGGAAGGAAGGAAGGAAGGACATAAGGGAGGAAGGAAGGAAGAGTGAAAACAGAGGGGGTGAACTTTGTTACCTTTGTAAGGACCCTGAGAGATTCGGACCGTCTGACCGATGAGCTCGTTGTCTCTTCGTCCTCTTCCTCGGCCCATTCCTCCTCCTCCTCCTCCTCCACCTCCTCCTGCTCCTCCTCCTCTCTGCTGAGCTCCTGCACGACCACAAAGAAACAAACAACACCTGCTTTTTAACTTCTTCATCCATCAAACTGTCACCAAGTCTATTCTATTCCCAATGAATGTTACTTATTACATGTGTCCAAAGTTCCTTCTGAATTCGGTAAGCACTGCTTTAACCCTTTATAGGACAGTCTCTCCTCTCCTTCCCCTCTCTCTCCTCTCTCCTTCCTCTCTCTCCTCTCTCCTTCCTCTCTCTCCTCTCTCCTTCCTCTCTCCTACTCTTCCTCTCTCTCTCCTCTCCTTCCTCTCTCTCCTCTCTCCTTCCTCTCTCCTACTCTTCCTCTCTCTCTCCTCTCCTTCCTCTCTCTCCTCTCCTTCCTCTCTCTCTCCTCTCCTTCCTCTCTCTCTCTCTCCTTCCTCTCTCTCCTCTCTCCTTCCTCTCTCTCTCTCTCCTTCCTCTCTCTCCTCTCTCCTTCCTCTCTCTCCTCTCTCCTTCCTCCTTCCTCTCTCTCCTCTCTACTCCAACCGGTCCAGGCAGATGTTCTCCCCAGATGTTAAAGTTAAAACCTGAAGAGTTCGGTTTAGAACCTGCTCTATGTGGAAAGAGCCTTGAGATAACTCTGTTGTGATTTGGCGCTATACAAATAAAGATTGATTTATTGTCTTGGCTTCTTGGCTTCCCTTGAAAAAGAGGGTCAGGTATCTCAACGGGACCGGCCTGGTTTAAATAAAGATCTAAAATAATGAGCAAGATTAAGTCCAGTTTCTAAATGTCGGTTTCCATTATGTTTCGATTCATTGCCCAGCCCTAGGAAGAAGTAACTATTAGACCTTTCCAGTCCGTTTATGACCAAGCCCAGAGGACAGTGAATATATAATATGAGCTCCTACCTTCGCCCAAGACGATACAGAGTCACTAACTGCAACCCTAACCTCCATCAACCTCCTACACAATGGTATCACTTTATCAAATAACTTGCATGTTATAAATAAAAAACGTCCTATAAAGGGTTCTTTAACCCTTTATAGGACACTCATTGAAAGGAAGGGAGGAAGGAAGGGAGGAAGGAAGGAAGGATGGAAGGATGGAAGGAAGGAAGGAGGGAGGAAAGGAAAGGAAGGAAGGACGGAGGAAAGAAGGAAGGAAGGTAGGGGGGAGGAAAGAGAGAGGAGGAGGGAGGGAGGAAGGGAAGAAAGAAGGAAGGAAGGAAGGAAGAAGAAAGGGGGGTGGAGGAAGGAAAGAAGGAAGGGAGGAGAGAAGGAGGGAGGGAGGAAGAACAGATGGAAGTAAGGAAAGGAAGGAAGGAAGGAAGGACAGAGGAAGGAAAGAAGGAAGGGAGGAGAGAAGGAGGGAGGTAGGAAGGACAGATGGAAGGAAGGAAAGGAAGGGAGGAAAGACGGAGGAAATAAGGAACGAGGGAGGGAGAAAGGAAAAGAGGAAGGGGAGAAAGAAGGCAGAGAGGAAGGAAAGGAAGGGAGGAAGGAAGGAAAGGAAGGAAGGATATTTTGGGATATTTACAGAAGTTACCAAATATAATTATTTGCCCAGTAAAGGGTTAATGCAACAAAAATGTTATTACAGTATTTTAGATTTACCAAACTGTTAGCGTACATTTAAAAAATCTAAATCTAACATCTAATAGATTTAGTTATCGCTCGGCTCTGCCTGATGCTCGGCTTTAGGAAGGAAGGATGGAAGGAAGGAAGGATGGAAGGAAGGAAGGGAAGGAAGGAAAAGGAAGGAAGGACGGAGGAAAGAAGGAAGGAAGGTAGGGGGGAGGAAAGAAAGAGAAGGAGGAAGAACAGATGGAAGTAAGGAAAGGAAGGAAGGAAGGACGGAGGAAGGAAAGAAGGAAAGGAGGAGAGAAGGAGGGAGGGAGGAAGGACAGATGGAAGGAAGGTAAGGAAGGAAGGAAGGACGGAGGAAGGAAAGAAGGAAGGGAGGAGAGAAGGAGGGAGGGAGGGAGGAAGGACAGATGGAAGGAAGGAAAGGAAGGAAAGACGGAGGAAATAAGGAACGAGGGAGGGAGAAAGGAAAAGAGGAAGGGGAGAAAGAATGCAGGGAGGAAGGAAAGGAAGGAAGGAAGGAAGGAAGGAAGGTAGGGGGGAGGCTTTAACTCCCTCAAATATGTTTCACTGACTGGCAAAGTAAGAACCTGGCCTGTGAAACACCGAGGGGAGTTTTGGCTAGTTGGTCTTCCATCCAGCTGCAGCGGCGTGTGTGTGTGTGTGTGTGTGGGTGTGTGTGTGTGTGTGTGTGTGTGTGTGTGGGTGTGTGTGTGTGTGTGTGTGTGTGTGTGTGGGTGTGTGGGGAGGAAGACACATGAGAACAGCGGGAGTTGTGTTTTTCCTCTGAAAGTTTTGTCGTGCGTTCCAAGCTTTTGTTTTGTAGAAACCAAAAATGTGGAGAAACAACAAGATGTTCTCTGAGCATGTGTCCGATAACGTGGACACGCGGCAGGAATCAATTAAAAAGAGAAACTAAACTAAACTATAATAATAATAAATGTAAAACTGGAAAACGTGGTTCAATGTGCTGGAACAGCTTGTAAAAACACCACAGATGTCTTTTATTTTGAAGTTTGATGACTTTTCCTAAAGTGGCTCAAGCTGCTAATGTGGGTTGTTGTGTATCAGGATGCAATCAGGCTCAGTGTGACCGTCTGCTCTGCTTACGATACAACGAGACTTCACTTTGCTTTGATTTGATGAACTGTGGAAGTATTTAACCCTTACATATTGTTCTGTTTGGGTCTGTTTAGACATTTAACAGCTTGTAAAAACACCACAAATGTCTTTTATTCTGAAATTTGATGACCCAAAATTAGGGCTGTCAGCGTTAACGTGTTAATCGCGATTAGATTAATGCAATCCATAACGCGTTAATTTTTTAAAATCTCATTTTAATGTTGCAAGCCTTTTTGTCCCTTCTACTCCCCCGTAGACGGCTCCTCTAGCTGTAGCGCTATGCTTTGAAGTGGCCTCCTGCAGTAAACCTACCGCGCTGATGGAAAGTAAGAGAGCTACTGGACTTTTGAACGGCTTGTTTAACTTTAAAACACTTCCAGACGCTTCAGTTGACAAGTCAAAAGTAAAATGCAACCTGTGTCAAACGGAGTTTAACTACCACCGGAGTACGTGGAGTTTGAGTTAGCACCTCCACGCTAAACACCCAGGTGCAGCCAAGCCAGCCTCAGCTCCACCAAAGGACCATTTTGGAGTGTGGGAGTCGCAGCAGAGCCGTGATTGATTCCCAGTTAAGACACTCTGGTAAGAAATGCTTTACATTATGGGCTTAAAACTGCCTTCAAATGGAAAATAACAGGAGTTTAAACATGCAATTCAAAACGCGATTAATCTCGATTGAAAAAATTAATCGTTTGACAGCCCTACCCAAAATGCATGTTCTACTTTTGTATAGATGCTCCAAATGTTAGTCCATTGAGGCTGTTCTGGGTCAGATTATCTCTGTATCTATGTCCATGTGTTTTAGTGAGATGAATAGTTCATAGTTTTAATAAGATAGTAGTTATGAGGATTTCTTTTTATGATGTAGCAGTGAAGACTGATGGCTCTAATGGTTCTACAATAAACCTCACACTTCCAGAAAGCTCTGCTCATTTTACACTTTACATATAAAATAACATTTAACCACCAAAAAGAGATGCAAACATGACTAAAAGAGATAAAAAATAGACTAAAGAAACCTACAACCTACCAAAAGGAGAAATAAAAATGACTAATAAGAGACTTAAATTGACTAAAGAAACCTAAATGCTCCAAAAAGAGATGAAAAAAATGACTAAAATCAACCTACAGCTAGTTTGAGTTACAGCTGCCATCTGGTTACCGTGGCAACTGACAGTCGATTTAACACTGTCGTTCATGTTCATTACACTGGTTTTTAGTTCAGATACAGTTCTGCTGACAGCCGATGAGTCGACCACACTGGAGGAAGAGGAGGAAGAGGAAGAGGAGGAAGAGGAGAAAGAGGAGGAAGAGGAAGAGGAGATGTCGGGTTGCGCCTGTGTTAAAGGGAGTTTGGCAGACTTCATGGAGCTCATACTTCATCATGACTCCCTGTTTTCATCTCCCCTGCTCTTTATCTGACTCCAGAGTTGGAGGGAGGAGAGGACGAAGGGTCACACGCTCCGCTCTAATTCAACCCGAATGTGTTGTATCAGGTTAAAGTCAGGACTCATCCACACCAAACTGTTCTGAAGGCCACATGAAGCTCTCTATGCACTGAAGTTTGGAGGTCCACCTACCTATCTACCTACCTATCCATCTACCTACCTACCTTCCTACTACCCATCCATCTACCTACCTACCTACCTATCCATCTACCTACCTACCTATCCACCTACCTACCTACCTACCTATCCATCTACCTACCTACCTATCCACCTTCCTACCTACCCATCCATCCATCCATCCATCTATCCATCTACCTACCTACCTACCTACGTATCTATCCATCTACCTACCTACCTACGTATCCATCTACCTACCTACCTACCTATCCATCTATCTACCTACCTACCTACCTATCCATCTACCTACCTACCTATCCATCTACCTACCTACCTACCTATCCATCTACCTACCTACCTACCCACCCATCTACCTACCTACCTACCTACCCATCTACCTACCTACCTACCTACCCATCTACCTACCTACCTACCTATCCATCTACCTACCTACCTACCTATCCATCTACCTACCTATGTATCCATCTACCTACCTACCTACCTACCTACCTACCTACGTATCTATCCATCTACCTACCTACCTACCTATGTATCCATCTACCTACCTACCTACCTATCCATCTACCTACCTACCTACCTACCTATCCATCTACCTATCTACCTACCTACCTACCTATCCATCTATCCATCTACCTACCTACCTACCCATCCATCTACCTACCCTATCCATCTACCTACCCTATCCATCTACCTACCTACCTACCTACCTACCTACTACCTACCTACCTACCCACCCACCCATCTACCTATCTATCTACCTACCAACCAACCAACCTATCCATCTACCTACCTACCTACCAACCAACCAACCAACCAACCAACCAACCCATCTACCTATCTATCTACCTACCAACCTACCTACCTACCAACTACCCATCCATCTACCTACCTACCTACCAACCAACCAACCCATCTACCTACCTACCTACCTACCTATCCATCTACCTACCTACCCACCAACTACCCATCCATCTACCTACCTACCTACCTACCCACCCATCCATCCATCCATCTACATACCTACCTACCTATCCATCTACCTACCTACCTACCTACCTATCCATCTACCTACCTACCTACCAACTACCCATCCATCTACCTACCTATCTATCTACCTACCTACCTACCCACCTACCTACCTACCTACCTATCCACCTACCTACCTACCTACCTACTTACCTACCTACCTACCCACCTACCTACCTACCTACCTACCCACCTACCTACCCATCCATCCACCTACCTACCTACCTATCCACCTACCTACCCATCTATCCACCTACCTACCCATCTATCCACCTACCTACCTACCTATCCACCTACCTACCTACCTACCTACCTACCTACCTACCAACCTACCTACCTATCCATCTACCTACCTACCTACCTACCTACCTACCCATCCATCTACCTACCTACCTACCTACCTACCCACCCATCTACCTACCTACCTATCCATCTACCTACCTACCTACCTACCTACCTACCCATCTATCCACCTACCTACCCATCCATCCATCCATCTACCTACCTACCAACCTACCAACCTACCCACCCACCCATCTACCTATCCACCTACCTACCTACCTACCCATCCATCTACCTACCTACCCATCCATCTACCTACCTACCAACCTACCCACCCACCCATCTACCTATCTATCTATCCACCTACCTACCTACCTACCAACCAAGCAACCAACCTATCCATCTACCTACCTACCTATCCATCTACCTACCTACCTATCCATCTACCTACCTACCTACCTACCTACCTACTACCCATCCATCTACCTATCCACCTACCTACCTACCTACCTACCCATCTATCCACCTACCTACCTACCTACCTACCCATCTATCCACCTACCTACCTACCTACCTACCCATCTATCCACCTACCTACCTACCTACCTACCCATCTATCCATCTACCTACCTACCCATCCATCCATCCATCCATCTACCTACCTACCAACCTACCTAACTACCCATCCATCTACCTACCTACCTACCTACCTAACTACCCATCCATCTATCCATCCAGTATCGTCTCACCTGCCTTGACTCTCATATGAACTTAAGTGAATCTCTTTTTTAATATGACGTCGGTCCCTTTGTAGCTAGAACAGCTTCAGCTCCTGTGGGAAGGCCTTCCACAAGGTTTAGGAACATTTATGGGAGTGTTTGATTGCTCTTCCAGAAGCACATTTGATGATTTCACACACTGATGTTGGACCAGAAGGCCTGGCTCAGTCTCAGTCTCCGCTCTAATTCAACCCGAATGTGTTGTATCAGGTTAAAGTCAGGACTCATCCACACCAAACTGTTTCTTTCTGGACCTTGTTTTATGGTCATGTTGGAACAGGAAGTGTCCCCAAACTGTTCCCACTGAAGCACTTCCTTTTTCCTTTCATTGGAACTAAGGAGCCAAGCCCATAATCCCTCCACCAAACTCTATACTTGGCACAATGCAGTCAGACAAGTACCGTTGTCCTGGCAACCGCCAAACCATCACTCATCCATCAGATCGCCAGATGGTGAAGCGCTGCATCCGACGCTTTGCTTTGAGCTTGGTGATGTTTGGCTTGATGCAGCTGCTCGGCCGTGAAACCCATGAAGCTCTTAATGCACTGCTCTTAATCTGAAGGCCACAGGAAGCTCTCTACGCACTGCTCTTAATCTGAAGGCCACAGGAAGCTCTCTACGCACTGCTCTTAATCTGAAGGGCACAGGAAGCTCTCTACGCACTGCTCTTAATCTGAAGGCCACAGGAAGCTCTCTACGCACCGCTCTTAATCTGAAGGCCACAGGAAGCTCTTAATCTGAAGGCCACAGGAAGCGCTCTACGCACTGCTCTTAATCTGAAGGCCACAGGAAGCTCTCTACGCACCGCTCTTAATCTGAAGGCCACAGAAAGCTCTCTACGCACCGCTCTTAATCTGAAGGCCACAGGAAGGTCTCTACGCACTGATCTATCCATCTATCCATCTGTCCATCCATCTATCATCCATCCATCCATCAATCATCCATCCATCCATCCACTATCCATCTATCATCCATCCATCCATCCATCTATCATTTATCCATCCATCCATCCATCTACTATCCATCTATCATCCATCCATCTATCATTTATCCATCCATCCATCCATCCTTTATCTATCTATCCATCCATCCATCCATCCATCCATCTATCCATCCTCTATCTATCCATCCATCCACCCATCCATCCATCTATCCATCCATCCATCCATCATTTATCCATCCATCCATCCATCTATCATCCATCCATCTATCCATCCATCCATCCATCCATCCGTCATCCATCCATCTATGTACTCTGTTCTTTCACAATAAAAGACTGTAACTTTGACTGTAACTAAAACTTTGAAGAAAGCGACCAGAATAATACAAACTGTTCACTATGTGACACCAAACTAAACATTAGAGAATAGATGTTTGCCGTTTTCTTTCTTTCCACCTCTCAGTTTGCTTTGATGCATCTTGGATACTTATTTAGTCTCGGTAATTGATACATGCAGTGTTTAGCAGTGTTTAGTCGTGTCCATAATCTTTTCCACATGTTGGTTTCTAAAAACAAAAAGCTGAGTGCATGACGAAGTTTAGCAGGAAGACGATTATTCTGTCACCACCTCATTTACTAGCATACCAAAAATCATACTGAGAGTTCTCCATCATTAAACCTCTGATGCAGAGGAGTCAAACTCATTTTCATTCAAGAGCCACATACAGACCAATTTGATCTCATGTGGGCATGAAACCCACGAAGCTCTCTACGCACCGCTCTTAATCTGAAGGCCACAGGAAGCTCTCTACGCACTGATCTATCCATCCATCCATCTATCCTCCATCATCTATCTATCCTCCATCATCCATCCATCTACCTATCTATCATCCATCTACCCATCCATCCATCCAT
Source organism: Scomber japonicus (assembly GCF_027409825.1). Classification (NCBI taxonomy): domain Eukaryota; kingdom Metazoa; phylum Chordata; class Actinopteri; order Scombriformes; family Scombridae; genus Scomber; species Scomber japonicus. The sequence continues at coordinate 36,497,747 of NC_070583.1, read as the reverse complement.
CCATCCATCCTCCATCATCTATCTATCATCCATCTACCCTTCCATCCATCCATCTATCCTCCATCATCTATCATCTATCTATCTATCTATCTATCCATCCATCCATCCATCCATCTACCCATCTACCCACCCACCCATCCATCTATCATCCATCTACCCACCTACCCACCCATCCATCCACCCACCCACCCACCCACCCACCCATCTACCCATCCATCTATCATCCATCTACCCACCCACCCATCCATCCATCTACCCACCCATCCATCCATCCATCCATCTACCCACCCATCCATCCATCTACCCACCCATCCATCATCCATCTACCCACCCACCCATCCATCCATCTACCCACCCATC
>NC_070583.1:36474887-36482387 GCF_027409825.1 Scomber japonicus | reverse complement strand
AGAAGAAGAAGAAGAGAAGGAGGTTGAGGAAATGGAGGAGGACGGGGAAGAGGAAGAGGAAGGAGATGGAGGAAGGGAAGAAGAAAGAAGAAAGAAGAAAGAAGAAGAAGAAGAAGAGGTGAAAGAGGAAGAGGATGAAGAGGAGGAGGTTGAGGAGATGGAGGAGACGGAGGAAGAAGAGGATGAGGAGGAAGGGGAGGAGGAGGAGGAGGAAGAGGGGGGAGGAAGAGGAGGAAGAAGAGGATGAGGAGGAAGGGGAGGAGGAGGAGATAGATGAAGAGGAGGAGGAGATAGATGAAGAGGAGGAGGAAGAGGAGGAAGAGAAGGAAGAGGAGATGGAGATGGAGGAAGAAGGGGGAAGAGGAGAAAGAAGAAGAGGAGGGGAAAGAGGAGGAGGAGGAAGAGGAGATGGAGGAGGAGGAGAGGAGGAAGAGGAGGAAGAGGAAGAGAGGTTAAACATCCTTAAAAACATTTCTACATCTTTATTGTAACTTCCTCTCTAAGCTGCTTTGTTGCATTTTTAACCCTTTTTTAACCAACCTTCATGTTTTAACCCTTATTGGTTCCCAAAGTGGGGTTCGCGGCCCCTAGAGGGGACACAGAGCCACTGCAGGGGGGCCTGGTACTGCTGCAGGGCTAAATGGATGAGGCTAGTTTTTAACTGGGTTCCCATGGAAACGTAAAGCCAGACACTGCTAGTTTTTAACTGGGTTCCCACGGAAACGTAAAGCCGGACACTGCTAGTTTTTAACTAGGTTCCCACGGAAACGTAAAGCCGGACACTGCTAGTTTTTAACTGGGTTCCCATGGAAACGGAAACGGAAAGCCGGACACTGCTAGTTTTTAACTGGGTTCCCACGGAAATGTAAAGCCAGACACTGCTAGTTTTTAACTGGGTTCCCATGGAAACGTAAAGCCAGACACTGCTAGTTTTTAACTGGGTTCCCACGGAAACGTAAAGCCAGACACTGCTAGTTTTTAACTGGGTTCCCACGGAAACGTAAAGCCGGACACTGCTAGTTTTTAACTGGGTTCCCACGGAAACGTAAAGCCAGACACTGCTAGTTTTGAACTGGGTTCCCATGGAAACGTAAAGCCAGACACTGATAGTTTTTAACTGGGTTCCCACGGAAACGTAAAGCCAGACACTGCTAGTTTTTAACTGGGTTCCCACGGAAACGTAAAGCCAGCCACTGCTAGTTTTTAACTTGGTTCCCATGGAAACAGAAACGTAAAGCCAGACACTGCTAGTTTTTAACTGGGTTCCCATGGAAACGGAAACGTAAAGCCAAACACTGCTAGTTTTTAACTGGGTTCCCATGGAAACGGAAACGTAAAGCCAGACACTGCTAGTTTTTAACTGGGTTCCCACGGAAACGTAAAGCCAGACACTGCTAGTTTTTAACTGGGTTCCCATGGAAACGGAAACGTAAAGCCGGACACTGCTAGTTTTTAACTGGGTTCCCATGGAAACGGAAACGGAAAGCCGGACACTGCTAGTTTTTAACTGGGTTCCCACGGAAATGTAAAGCCAGACACTGCTAGTTTTTAACTGGGTTCCCATGGAAACGTAAAGCCAGACACTGCTAGTTTTTAACTGGGTTCCCACGGAAACGTAAAGCCAGACACTGCTAGTTTTTAACTGGGTTCCCACGGAAACGTAAAGCCGGACACTGCTAGTTTTTAACTGGGTTCCCACGGAAACGTAAAGCCAGACACTGCTAGTTTTGAACTGGGTTCCCATGGAAACGTAAAGCCAGACACTGATAGTTTTTAACTGGGTTCCCACGGAAACGTAAAGCCAGACACTGCTAGTTTTTAACTGGGTTCCCACGGAAACGTAAAGCCAGCCACTGCTAGTTTTTAACTTGGTTCCCATGGAAACAGAAACGTAAAGCCAGACACTGCTAGTTTTTAACTGGGTTCCCATGGAAACGGAAACGTAAAGCCAAACACTGCTAGTTTTTAACTGGGTTCCCATGGAAACGGAAACGTAAAGCCAGACACTGCTAGTTTTTAACTGGGTTCCCACGGAAACGTAAAGCCAGACACTGCTAGTTTTTAACTGGGTTCCCATGGAAACGGAAACGTAAAGCCGGACACTGCTAGTTTTTAACTGGGTTCCCATGGAAACGGAAACGGAAAGCCGGACACTGATAGTTTTTAACTGGGTTCCCACAGAAACGTAAAGCCAGACACTGATAGTTTTTAACTGGGTTCCCACGGAAACGTAAAGCCAGACACTGCTAGTTTTTAACTGGGTTCCCATGGAAACGTAAAGCCAGACACTGCTAGTTTTTAACTGGGTTCCCATGGAAACGTAAAGCCGGACACTGCTAGTTTTTAACTGGGTTCCCACGGAAATGTAAAGCCGGACACTGCTAGTTTTTAACTTGGTTCCCATGGAAACGTAAAGCCAGACACTGCTAGTTTTTAACTGGGTTCCCATGGAAACGGAAATGTAAAGCCAGACACTGCTAGTTTTTAACCGGGTTCCAGTGGAAACGTAAAGAAGTGTGAGAACGTTGAAAAGGTTGTACCGAAAACTTTTCAGAAGGATAAACCATAGTCCCAAATGTAAGCAGAGCAGGAATGAAAGGGAAACTTTTGTCCTTCCAAAATAAACTAAACATCATCATCTCATCATCATCATCACAGATTATTAATATTCCATAATCAAAAATCTTCCCAAATAAAAATAATCTCTGAAGACGAGACGTTCCCACATTTAAAGACATTCTTGGTCCAGTTATAGTTATAAAGCTGCTTCTAGTTTACCTCATCGTCCATCACACTGGAGACAGGAGGACACACACACACACACACACACACACACACACACACACACACACACACACACACACACACACACACGGAGACAGACACACACACACACTGCTAGTTTTTAACTTGGTTCCCATGGAAACTGGAAACGTAAAGCCAGACACTGCTAGTTTTTAACCGGGTTCCCATGGAAACAGAAACGTAAAGCCAGACACTGCTAGTTTTTAACTGGCTTCCCATGGAAATGGAAACGTAAAGCCAGACACTGCTAGTTTTTAACTGGGTTCCCACGGAAACGTAAAGCCAGACACTGCTAGTTTTTAACTGGGTTCCCACGGAAACGTAAAGCCAGACACTGCTAGTTTTTAACTAGGTTCCCATGGAAACGTAAAGCCAGACACTGCTAGTTTTTAACTGGGTTCCCACGGTAACGTAAAGCCAGACACTGCTAGTTTTTAACTTGGTTCCCATGGAAACAGAAACGTAAAGCCGGACACTGCTAGTTTTTAACTGGGTTCCCATGGAAACAGAAACGTAAAGCCGGACACTGCTAGTTTTTAACTGGGTTCCCGTGGAAACGGAAACGTAAAGCCAGACACTGCTAGTTTTTAACTGGGTTCCTGTGGAAACGTAAAGAAGTGTGAGAACGTTGAAAAGGTTGTACCGAAAACTTTTCAGAAGGATAAACCATAGTCCCAAATGTAAGCAGAGCAGGAATGAAAGGGAAACTTTTGTCCTTCCAAAATAAACTAAACATCATCATCTCATCATCATCATCACAGATAATTAATATTCCATAATCAAAAATCTTCCCAAATAAAAATAATCTCTGAAGACGAGACGTTCCCACATTTAAAGACATTCTTGGTCCAGTTATAGTTATAAAGCTGCTTCTAGTTTACCTCATCGTCCATCACACTGGAGACAGGAGGACACACACACACACACACACGGAGACACACACACACACACACACGGAGACAGACACACACAGACACGGAGACAGACACACACACACACACACACACACACGGAGACAGACAAACACAGACAAAACTCTAAATGCAGCTTTACCCCCCAAAAAAGAGTTGTAACCAAATATGGTTGAAGGTGTAGAAGAAGAGGACGGAGGGTTTTCTTACTGTGTCTGTGAACTGATAGGCGATGAACTTCCTCATCAGAGCGATGGCCGTCGCTCTCTCCTCTCCAATCTGACAAATCAATCAATCAATCAATCAATCAATCAATTACACTTTAATCAGAACAGTAGCTTTCATACAGGGTGATGATGGAGGAAGGAAAGGAGGGAGGAAGCTTTCATACAGGGTGATGATGGAGGAAGGAAAGGAGGGAGGAAGCTTTCATACAGGGTGATGATGGAGGAAGGAAAGGAGGGAGGAAGCTTTCATACAGCTGATAACGAGACTAAGACTACAGGAAGAAAACAAGAGAAAATAAAGATGTAAAACATTTAAATAAAAAATAATAAATGATAATATAATAATAATAAAAAATGAGGAAAAAAAAGAGAGAATAAGGAAATGAGTTTATTAAAAATAAGATTAAATTAAAGTAAAAATTAAATAAAAAAGAAGTTTAATAAAATTACAGTAAAAAAGAAGCAGATGTGTCTATAAAAGTAGAACAAAAATAGAATAAAGTCTATAAAAATAGGCTTTAAAAATAATAATAGAAAATAAAAATAAATAAATAGTGAAAAAATAATAAATAAATAAAATAAAAATAAATAAATAAAAATAATAAATAAATAAATAAATTAATTAATAAAAAATAAATAAATAAAAATAATAATAAATAAATAAATAAAATAATAAATAAATAAATAAAATAATAAAAAATAAAGAAATAAATAAAATAATAAATAAATAAATTAATTAATTAAAAAAAAATAAATAAAAATAATAATAAATAAATAAATAAAATAATAAATAAATAAATAAAATAATAAAAAATAAAGAAAGAAATAAAATAATGAAAATAAATAAATTATGAAAAAAGAAAAAAATGTGACCAGTGACTGCAAGAGAAAATAATAATTAAATTTAAATAAAGTAAAATAAGAGCAAATAAATAAATAAATAAAAATAAGTAGGGTATGTGTGTGTGTCTGTGTGTGTGTGTGTGTCTGTGTGTGTGTGTGAGAGGGGTTACACACCTTACACTTGACCGTCCACAGATTAGGATCCCTGACGGCGACAAACACACATTTAAACTTTAATTTTAAATTCATTATCTTTTAAACTGAAATGATTATCTTGAGTCTGATTGGTGGACGAGCGATGACATACTTGACACCAGGAAGTAGCTGCTGCTGGGTGATGTCATCAGAAAGCTCCTCAGACCCTCCAGAGTAACTGTAACACCACAGAAGAAGAAGAAGAAAGAGCGGTTATTGATATATAATCTATAACTGATACACACAGAGACACACACACACACAAAGATACACACACACACACGTAGAGACACAGACATACACACACACACACACACACACACAGAGAGACACACACACACAGACACACAGAGACACACACAGACACAGAGAGATACACACACACACACACACACACACAGAGAGACACACAGAGACACACACAGACACAGAGAGATACACACACACAGACACACAGAGACAGACACACACACACAGACACACAGAGACACACACAGACACACAGAGACACACACAGACACACACAGAGACACACACACACACACAGAGACACACACACACACAGAGACACACACACACAGAGAGACACACACACACAGAGAGACACACACACACAGACACACACACAGAGAGACACACACAGAGAGAGACACACACACAGAGAGACACACACAGAGAGACACACACACACAGACACACACACACAGACACACACAGAGAGACACACACACACACACACACACACACACACACACACACACACACACACACAGTTCATGCTATAAAACCACTGACGGATTCATCAGAAGCTAAATGTGATTTATAGACTCACTTCCTGTCCCACTCTCAAAGCTCTTAACTCTGTAAATCACTCTGCTTCATAAAGTTATTACTGGACATGTTTGTAGTGCAAAGGAGGGAGGAGGAAGGAAGGAAAGAAAGAAGGGAGGAAGGAGATGTTTGTAGAGCTCGTCACTGTTGGATCGTCTTCTGGCCAAGAAGCAAAAGGAGTTCCACTGAGAGTTCAAATTTAGGTTTCACGTCGCTCTTCATTAACTTCCTTAAGACCGTTAATGAAGTTATTCAGATTTGATCGTAGGAAGGAAGGAGGGAGGGAGGAAAGAGAGAGAAGGAAGGAGGGAGGGAGGAAGGTAGGTAGGAGGGAGGAAGGAAGAAGGAAGGAAAGGAGGGAGGAAAGAAGGAAGGGGGAAGGAAAGAAGAAGGAAGGAAGGATGGAAAGGAGGGACGAGGAAGGAAAGAAGGGAGGAAGGAGATGTTTGTAGAGCTCGTCACTGTTGGATCGTCTTCTGGCCAAGTGAGTTTTTACGAGAAGCAAAAGGAGTTCCACTGAGAGTTCAAATTTAGGTTTCATGTCGCTCTTCATTAACTTCCTTAAGGCCGCTCATGAAGTTATCCAGATTTGATCGTAGGAAGGAAGGAGGGAGGGAGGGAGGAAAGAGAGAGAGAAGGAAGGATGGAAGGAAGGAAGGTAGGTAGGAGGGAGGAAGGAAGGATGGAGGAAAGAAGGGAAAGAGAGAGAAGGAAGGAAAGGAAGGAGGGAAGGAAGGAAAGGAGGAAGGAAGGAAGGTAGGAGGGAGGAAAGAAGGAAGGGACGAAAGAGACAGAAGGAAGGAAGGAAGGAAGAAGGAAGGAGGGAGGGAGGAAAGAGAGAGAAGGAAAGGAGGGAGGAAAGAGAGAAGAAGGAAAGGAGGGAGGAAAGAGAGAAGAAGGAAAGAGGGAGGAAGGATGGAAGGGGGAAGGATAGGAGGAGGGAAGGAAGGAAGGAAGGGAGGAAGGAAAGAAGAAGGAAGGAAAGGAGGTAGGAAGGACAGAAGAAGGAAGGGAGGAAGAGAGAGAGAAGGGGGGAAGGAAGGAAAGGAGGAAGAAGGAAGGACGGAGGAAAGAAGGAAGGATGGAGGAAAGAAGGAAGGAAGGAAAGGAAGGAGGGAAAGGAGGGAGGAAAGAGAGAGAAGGAAGGAGGGAGGATTGAAGGAAGGAAGGAAGGGAGGAAGGAAAGGAGGGAGGAAGTAAGGAAGGAAGGAAGGGAGGAAGAGAGGGAGGAAGGAAAGGATGAAAGACAGAGAGAAGGAAGGAAAGAAAGACGGAGTGTAATCCTCTTTTTTTTTTTTCTTCGTCTCAGTGTCGAACATCGATCAAATATATATTGGTATTTTATTTTGGTAGGAGCGACTGTTACTTTATTTTGGTAGGAGCGACAGGAAGTGATTCATGAATGACAGCTGTGGAAACTACAACTACAGCTTCTAACTGCTAACATGTGTGTCAACTTTATAATATGTAGTAAAAGTTATTATTAGACTGAAGAGACGAGCTCGGGACTTCCTGTCGAGAACAAACAGATGATCACAGTTTGAGAAATAATGAGGAGGAGGATAAAAAGAAAGACACTTACTGTTCGCCTCCCGAGGATTTGGCATATTTCCGCATGTAGTATTCACCCAGCGCCTCTTCTCTGGAGTCTCTGTAACACACACACACACACATACTTGTCTTAATAT
>NC_070583.1:36402387-36469887 GCF_027409825.1 Scomber japonicus | reverse complement strand
TCGTTAGTTCAGGAGGAGAGAAAATAAAATAAAATAAAATAAAATAAAATAAAATAATAAAAGATGACAGTGTTTGTTCTACCAGGCAGCAGGGTCGGGCAAATGGTCACAGTTGGTTCAAGGTGGAGTTACTTACTTACTTACCACAGATCCACATTAATGACTAGCTAGCAGCTCAGGCTCGTCTCTAATGGAGCTTTTAACACTATATATACAGTTCTAGCTCGACTCGACTCGACGTGAGAGCGGGGTCGTCATAGCAACGGCTGCGTTAAACTGCCGTGACTTGGTTTTCTATATAACCGATGGAGGAGGACATGGAGGCGATGGTGTACTTGCTGCTGCTGTATGTGGCTTTCTGTCACACACACACTTCATTATTTCTTTTCCTTCCTTCCTTCCTTCCCTCTGTCCTTCCTTCGTTCCTTCCTTCGTTCCTTCCTTCCTTCCTTCCTTCCTGCTGTATGTGGCTTTCTGTCACTGACAAAGCAACAGAAGAGAAACCAATCGCTTCCTTCCTTCCTTCCCTCTGTCCTTCCTTCCTTCCTTCCTTCCTTCCTGCTGCTGTATGTGTCACACACACTTCATTCCTTCTTTCCTTCCTTCCTTCCTTCCTGCCGGCTTTGATTCTTGTGTGGGATGTTGGCCCGGTTTGCTTCCTGTCTTCGTTTCCTTCCTTCCTGCTGCTGTATGTGTCACACACACTTCATTCCTTCTTTCCTTCCTTCCTTCCTTCCTGCCGGCTTTGATTCTTGTGTGGGATGTTGGCCCGGTTTGCTTCCTGTCTTCGTTTCCTTCCTTCCTTCCTTCCGGTCTTCTTTTCCTTCCTTCCGTCCTTCCTTCATTCCCTCCCTCTGTCCTTCCTGTCTTCTTTTACTTCCTTCCCTCCTCCCTCCCTTCCTGTCTTATTTTCCTTATTTCCTTCTGTCCTTCCTGTTTTATTTTCCTTCCTTCATGTCTAATTTTCCTTCCTTCCTTCCCTCTGTCATTCCTTTCTGCCATCTTTCCTTCCATCCTTCTTTCTCGTCTTATTTTCCTTCCTTCCTTCTGTCCTTCCATCCTTCCTTCCTCCCTTCCATCTTTCCTTCCTCCCTTTCTTCTTTCCCTCCTCCCTCCCTTCCTGTCTTATTTTCCTTCCTTCCTTCCTTCCTTCCTTCCTGCCTAATTTTCCTTCCCTCTGTCCTTCCTGTCTTATTTTCCTTCCTCCCTTCCTTCCTTCTTGTCTTATTTTTTTCCTTCCTTCATTCCTTCCTTCCCTCCCTCCTCCCTCTTCCCTCCCTTCTTGTCTTATTTTCCTTTTGATGGAGTAGAGTCGAGTCGAGCTAGAACTTTAATAACACTAACGTGACAGATACCAGATTGTTTTTCCGTGTCCAATTATCTGAAATTATATTACAAATCAAGATATCTTTTCCTTCCTTCCTTCCCTCTGTCCTTCCTTCCTTCTTTTCCTTCCTTCCCTCTGTCCTTCCTTCCTTCCTTCCTTCTGTCCCTCTATCCTTCCTTCCCTCCTACCCTCTGTCCTTCCTTCCTTCCCTCTGTCCTTCCTGTCTTCTTTTCCTTCCTTCCTTCCAGTCTTCTTTTCCTTGCTTCCTTCCTGTCTTCTCTTCCTTCCTTCCTTCCCTCTGTCCTTCCTGTCTTCTTTTCCTTCCTTCCTTCCCTCTGTCCTTCCTGTCTTCTTTTCCTTCCTTCCTTCCCTCTGTCCTTCCTGTCTTCTCTTCCTTCCCTCTGTCCTTCCTGTCTTCTTTTCCTTCCTCCCTTCTTTCCTTCCGTCCTGTCTTCTTTGCCTTCCTTCTGTCCTTCCTGTCTTCTTTTCCTTCCTTCGGTCTTTCCTTCCTTCCTTCTTGTCTTATTTTCCTTTTGATGGAGTCGAGTCGAGCTAGAACTGTATCATGGAAAAGATCCATAACACTCCACTACCTTTATTTTCTTTCCTCAGATTTCACATTTCTTATCTGGTTAAATTATGAAATAAAGCAGTTTCACTTTAATAATAATAATACTAACGTGACAGATACCAGATTGTTTTTCCGTGTCCAATTATCTGACCTTATATTACAAATCAAGATAAATTAACTGCTGCTGTTCAAGGAGCCAATAATGGATTTGCCCTCTATGCTTCCTCCTGTTAGGCTACGACACTCACAAATACAGCTGTGCTGAGATGGAGGGACGGAGGGGCGGAGATGGGGGGGGAGGAGGAGGAGGAGGGGGGGGGGGGTGCGGTTAATACATTCTGACATATAAAAAGTATAACAGCGATATGGATTTCATTCAATGGATGAAACTGATATCCCATTCACAGTTTTTTTTTTTTTTAGAAGTACACATGGATATAAAAAAAAAAAAAAAAAAAAAAAAAAAATGAAGATCAGAGCAGGAGAGTATCTGAAGTAGAATTTACCGTTAACTGAAGAGGACATGCATGACAGAGAGGAACACCAACGAGACAGAGAGAGTTCAGGTCAGACAACACTGATGTACTGAATACAACTCAGACTACACACTACTGTCAGTCTGCAGGGCACACACTGCTATCATCATCATCTCTGTCAGCAGCAACACTTTAAAGTAAGACCTGAACATGGCTGGGATATAAAGACACAGCCCATACAGATATTACACAGCAAAATAATACCACCTTAAATAATCTATATATATATATACACACTGGCTGATAATGTCATATGTACAGAATATATGCATAAACACATCTTATTCATAGATAGATGGATAGATAGATAGATGGATGGATGGGTAGATGGGTAGATGGGTAGATGGATGGGTAGATGGGTAGATGGATGGGTAGATAGATAGATAGATGGATGGATGGGTAGATGGGTAGATGGATGGGTAGATAGATAGATAGATGGATGGATGGATGGGTAGATAGATGGGTAGATGGATGGATGGATGGGTAGATGGATAGATGGATGGATGGATGGGTAGATGGATGGATGGATGGATGGATGGATAGATGGGTAGATGGATGGATAGATAGATGGGTAGATGGATAGATAGATGGATGGGTAGATGGTTGGATGGATGGGTAGATGGGTAGATGGATGGATGGGTAGATAGATAGATAGATAGATAGATAGATGGATGGATGGATGGGTAGATAGATAGATGGGTAGATGGATGGATAGATAGATGGGTAGATAGATGGATAGATAGATGGGTAGATGGATAGATAGATAGATGGGTAGATAGATGGATAGATAGATGGGTAGATGGATAGATAGATGGGTAGATGGGTAGATGGGTAGATAGGTAGATGGATGGATGGATAGATGGATGGGTGGATGGATGGATGGACAGATAGATGGATGGATGGATGGATGGGTAGATGGATAGATGGGTAGATGGATGGATAGATGGGTAGATGGGTAGATGGGTAGATAGGTAGATGGATGGATGGATAGATGGATGGGTGGATGGATGGATGGACAGATAGATGGATGGATGGATGGATGGGTAGATGGATAGATGGGTAGATGGATGGATAGATAGATAGATAGATAGATAGATAGATAGATAGATAGATAGATAGATAGATAGATCTACAGTTAAGACACCCAGACGTGACATCACATAGAAACACATTCAATGGGAAAAAACTGAAGCCTTATTATTAGAGCTGACCCGTAAGTTGTATTAATTAATCAAATATAAGTTTGTACATGTTAATAAATAATAATAAAACAGTCAAACAGTGCCCTGCAGTATCTAAATATATATATATATATATATATATATATATATATATATATATATATATATATATATATATATATATATATATATAAATATAAAAAGCACAAAACCTGAAAATAAGCAATTTCAAACCCTTGTGACAGATATGTAATGAATGCACTTTGCTGGGAATGATGTCATAATTATAAAAAGCTATGAAATAAAAAAGAAAAATATCAATTATTATTTTATCAAATCATTATTTTATGCTACAACCGTATATTTAATGCTCTATTCTATATTTTTCTGCACTTTCTTTTTATTTTTTTAATATTTGTATGACTATTAGTTGGGTTGGGGGGTTTAATTGTATGTTTTAATGTTTGGGTTTTATTTTTATTTCTCAAATTGCATCTTTTTATGTTTTTTTTTGTTTCCAATTCTTACTGTTAACCCTCGTGTCGTCCTGCCCGGGTCAAATTGACCCAGTCTGTTTTGACTTGTTCCTCCCTCCTTCCTCCCTCCTTCCTCCCTCCCTCCTTCCTCCCTCCCTCCCTTCCTTGACTCAAGGACAACAGGAGGGTTAAATGTTTGTTTTATGTTAGACGCATAAAACTATCACGTAGGTTTAAGTGGAAGTCCGATTAATCTGTAACAACATTCTTGTTGTTACAGATTAATCTTGTTGTTCTTGAAAAAATATACACGACACACGAATACGCATAAACAATAAACTGCATATCACTGTTTCCCTGCTCACATGGAATCTAATGTGATGCTTATTTCTTTCCTTCCTTCTTCTCTTCTTCTCTCTTTCTTCCCTTCCTCCATCCCTCTTTCTTCCTTCCTTCCTTCTTTCCTTCCTCCCTTTCTCTCTCCCTCCTACATTCTTTCCTGCGTCCTTCCTTCCTTCTTTCATCTGTCCTTCTTTCCTTCCTTCCTCCCTCCTACCTTCTTTCCTCCCTCGCTCCTACCTTCCTTCCTTATTTACTTCTTTCCTCCATCCTTCCTTCCTTTCCTCCCTTCCTGCCGTCCTCCATCCCCCTTTCTTCCTTCTGTCGTTCCTCCCTCCCTCCCTGCCTTCTTTCCTTTACTCCCTTCCTCCCTCCCTTCCTTGACTCGAACACAACAGGAGGGTTAAACATTTCTCTGAAGCTCCAGGTGTTTATCAGCTGCTGCAACAAGGAGTCTGTTTATTTTATTTTCTGTCTAAGACTCTTCCTTCTTTCCTTCCTTCCTTCCTTCCTTCTGTGCTTCCTCTCTCCTTCTTTCTTTCTTTCCTTCTTCTCTCTTTCTTCCCTTCCTCCATCCCCCTTTCTTCCGTCCTTCCTTTCTTCCTTCTTCCGTCCTTCCTTTCTTCCTTCTTCCCTCCCTCCCTCCCACTTTCTTTCCTCCCTCCCTCCCTCCCTCCTTCCTTCCTTATTTACTTCTTTCCTCCATCCTTCCTTCCTCCCTTATTTATTTCCTTTCCTCCCTTCCTTCCGTCCTCCATCCCCTTTTCTTCCTTCTGTCGTTCCTTCCTTTCTCTTTCCTTCCTTCCTTCCTCCCTCCCTGCCTTCTTTCCTTTACTCCCTTCCTCCCTCCCTCCCTGCCTTCTTTCCTTTACTCCCTTCCTCCCTTCCTTCCTTCCCAGACCCAAGATCATAGTTTATTCAAGCTGCACAAATGACTTCTCCTACATCATGTTTAGTTCTTGCCTTCCTGACACTCCGAATATTTTAAAGACGTTAATCGGCCTTTGATAAATAATAAAAAAAAATAATAATATATTTGGTCTGGCAAATGTTTGGTTGGTATTTTACTTATTAATGGACCAAAATCATGAAATAATTATATAACTGTATATTAAAGCCCGACCAGTTCGTAGCTTTTGCTCTTTGATTCAACTTCAATGTGTTTCATTCATAGCTAATTATAATTATTAAACATTCCCAGTGTAGTTTACGAGCTTCATGTTTAAAATACAAAAAAACGTTTTCTAAAGTTTGAATCCATCCAAACCAGCTGCATAAATTTAAAAAAGAACCAAAAACTGTGATATTCCCACCAAAGAAAGCAGCCAGGACAAAAGGTCAGAGGTCAAACACAATCACTCAGTGTCACAAGAACAAATCAGGAGTTGTTTTTTTTGGGGGGGACCGCTGCTAAAAAAAATAAAGCAAACCGAACGAATGAAGGGAACAAAGATCCAATCACATCGTTATCAGTTTGAATAAAGTGTAATTAACTTGTTTTGGTCTAAGTCTGAGGGGTTTTTAGAAGTTTATAACTGGTACTTTCACTTCATTTAACATGAGAAATCTGCTTCTAGAGATTAGAAACCAACTGGAGGGCATTAACCCATCAAGAGTCTGAACACTTTCATCAAGCAAAGATAATAAATAGACTGAATTTCTCCATAAATCAAGTTCAGGTTCAGGTTCAGGTTTAAGGTTTAGGTTGTGATCCTGCTCAGAAGATTTATAGCACATTTAAAAACCATGAAAAACATTTTAAAACACTTTAATAGTATATTAATGAGCCATGTTGTAATCAGCGTGGTTCTTTATACAGAGCCAGATTAGCCTCGGGATCCTAATTAAGACGAGTCCTTTTAAAGGTGGTCGTTGTTGTTGTTGTTTTAATACAGCCGAGGTTTCTACGCAGCGGTTCACATTAAGTTTATGAACTTTGGCGACCCAACGTAGTCGTATTTGTGCCGCCAGTAGCAAACCTCAGCTGTGTTCCTTCCAGTTACAAGCATCACTGTCAGTCCCATCACTTCACACCTGTTTGAATTTTAATCTTCAACCTTTTAACTTAACTTTAATAACACCCGAATAAAACAGTTTGACTTCCTCACCTTTCTCCAGAATGTCCTCGGCTCCTTCCTCCCACTGATCTTCCTCATCCTCGTACTCGTCGTCCACATCTAGAAAAGAGAAGAGGCGAGCAGAACAGAACAGAGAGGATCAGAGACGAGTTCTCTCCGTCAGTATCTAAAAGCTTCTTCTTTCATCTGCAGGGGTTCATTCGTACCGGCTTCGTCCAGGATGAACCCGCCGTGTCTCGGCTTCTTCCTGGGACGGTCGTCATCGTCTTCTTCCTCCTCTTCGTCGTACTCCTCCTCATCATCCAGGTCCTCACCCTCCTCCTCTGCTACCTTGTCACTTCCCACCGGGCTGTTCGTCTCCTCCTGGTGACGGAGAGAGAGAGAGACGATGTAGTTAAAGTATTACAGTAAAATAAATAATATAGTGATGTAGTATGCAGTATTACAGTAAAAGTACTGCAGTATTATAGTGATGTAGTATGCAGTATTATAGTAAAAGTACTGCAGTATTATAGTGATGTAGTATGCAGTATTACAGTAAAAGTACTGCAGTATTATAGTGATGTAGTATGCAGTATTACAGTAAAAGTACTGCAGTATTATAGTGATGTAGTATGCAGTATTACAGTAAAAGTACTGCAGTATTATGAGTGATGTAGTATGCAGTATTACAGTAAAAGTACTGCAGTATTATGAGTGATGTAGTATGCAGGATTACAGTAAAAGTACTGCAGTATTATAGTGATGTAGTATGCAGTATTACAGTAAAAGTACTGCAGTATTATAGTGATGTAGTATGCAGTATCACAGTAAAAGTACTGCAGTATTATAGTGATGTAGTATGCAGTATTACAGTAAAAGTAGTGATATATTATTATATATAACATCATTAGATTATTAATAGTGAAGCATCAGTGTTAGAGCTGCATGTTACTGTTGTAGCTGCTGGAGGTGGAGCTAGTTTACACTACTTTATATACAGTTAACTGGTTTATAATAATACTACAGTAAAGTACAGGTACCTCTATATTGCGCTTTAGTGAAGTATCGTTACTCTGAGGTACTCCGTTACTTCTCCTCTCTGTTTACTCTCATCGCGCTGTTAGCATCTCTTAGCATCGCGGCTAGCTGTCTGTTAGCTCACCTCATTCTCCTCCACCTCCTCCGCCTCTCCGTCGCTGCTCCGCTCGCTCTGGTTGTCGGAGAAGTCGCTGTCGTCGCTGTCAGACATCCTGAAGCTCTAAACACCCTAAACACACGCCACACACAGCAGCAGCAGAAAGAAAGAAAAATAAAAACAACCTCAGTGAAGTTTGAATCAGAAGCTAGCAGCTAACAGCTAGCAGCTAGCACAGAGCTAATGTTAGCATGGACGTTACGCTCCAGATAATAACAACGGCTGATAATAAACACTGTGTGGCGGGTTGTAGTGGTGTTACTTACCTGCTTGTATCTCCCGGTGATGTTTGTTTCTCCCTGGCTGTGAGATAAAAGGAAATAAATCAGCTTTTCTGTGTTTATGTTGCTCTGATGGCTCCCACGTCTTCTCGGACAGCGTGCGAGATTTCCGAAATGTCGCGCGGGTTTAGACGGAAGCTGGGTGAACGGAGCTGAAGTCTCACTCTGATATAAATATAAAGACGGGATACATATATAATACCTGATATAAATATAAAGACAGGATACATATAGCTATAATATCTGATATAAATACAATACAGTACAATACAGTACAGTACAATGCAATACAGTACAATGCAATACAGTACAATACAGTACAGTACAATACAATACAATACAATACAATACAATACAATACAATACAATACAGTACAGTACAATACAATACAATACAATACAATACAATACAATACAATACAATACAGTACAGTACAATACAATGCAGTACAATACAGTACAATACAATACAATACAGTACAGGGATCACAGCCTCATCTAAATGTGTTCATCTTGGTCCATTTATATAGATAATATGAAGTAAAACCACCTCTTCTCCTTACTTCCACCTAGCAGGCGTCATCAGGCCGTCACAGAGCAACATGAGCTCTGTGCAACATGGACTGTGTGATATATAAAACATGTCTATGAAGTCTTAAGACAATACATGGTGTAGCAGGATTAGGCAACAAGTGTTACGCAATACTCCTTTGTTGTTGCTCAAATCAAGTCATGTGTTTCTGATGAACTTTATTATGTGTGAGTCTGTGTGTGTGTGTGTGTGTGAGTGTGTGTGAGTGTGTGAGTGGGGGGAGGGGGGGGGGGGGCGGAGGGGGGCATTGTTTTTCTCATTGTGCTGTTTTACTGCAAAATGACAATAAAGTTGATTCAGATTTAAGTCGACATCTGAACGTCAAGCTAAGAGTTACCAACGTCACCTAGTTTAACTTTTAAAGGTTTTAACCCTTGTGTTTTGACCTCCTTTCCTTCCCTCCTTTCCTTCCTTCTTCCTCCCTCCCTCCCTCCTTCCTTCCTTCCTTCCGTCCTCCCTCCCTCCCTTTCTTCCTTCCTCCCTCTTTTCCTTCCTCCCTCCTTCCTTCTCCTTTCCTCTCTCCCTCCTTCCTTCTTTCCTCCCTCCTTTCCTTCCTCCCTCTTCCTTCCCTCTTTTCCTCCCTTTCTTCCTTCCTCCCTCCCTCCTTTCCTTCCTTCACCCTCCCTTCTTCGTCCCTTGAACTTTAACATATCTGGCGTCGGATGTTAAATAAGTAAAAGCCGTTGACGGTAGCGGCGTATCCTCCGACGTGACGACGACTCTCCCTGATGGAGAAGCGAGGCGGCCATCGGGAGAGAGTTTGTTCCCAAAGAGCAAAATGTTCTTGTTCTTGTGTTTCGAGTTTATAAAAATGTGAAACATCTGGAAGACCGAAGCAGCAGGAGGTCAAACTCATCTTTATTCAAAAGGAAACAAACAGAACAATGTGATCTGATGAGGGACGGATCATTAAGAAGGGAAGGAAGGAAGGAAGGAAGGAAGGAAGGAAGGAAGGAAGGAAGGAAGCAAGGAAAGAAAGAAAGAAAGAAAGAAAGAAAGAAAGAAAGAAAGGAAAGGAAGGGCAGATGGAAGGAAGGAAAGAAGGAAGAGAAGGAAGAGAAGAAAGGGAGGACAGATGGAAGGAAGGGAGGAAGGAAGGAAGGAAGGAAGGAAGGAAGGCAGGCAAGAAAGAAGGAAGGAAGGAAGGAAGAGAAGAAAGGGAGGACAGATGGAAGGGGAGACAAAAAGGAAAGATGAAAGAAAAAGAAAGGAAAGATGGAAGGAAGGAAGGAAGGAAGGAAGGAAAAGGAAGACATGAAGGAAAGTGGGCCGGATTGGACTCCTCTGCGGACCGCTTCTGGCCCGCGGGCCTCATGTTTGACCCGTTTTTACTTTCGTTTTCACGTTTCTGTTTTTCAGAGTATCAACAGAGTGATGCCTCTCTCTCAGCACGCACGCACACACCATCTTTGCTACGTCATGACGCTCTTTACGTAAAACCTCCAGCCAATCGCATCGCTCGGTTCAAGGAGAGAGCCACGGTGTTTCTGTCTTCCTGGTTAAAAACGCTCCATTGCTCCATTTCCACCTTAAATCGTCTTTTTTGAAGCCGGTTTTTTGTGCGCGTGGGACATGAACAGCGTCGGGGAGGCCTGCACCGACCTGAAGCGGGAGTACGACCAGTGCTTCAATCGCTGGTTCGCGGAGAAGTTTCTGAAGGGGGACCGGAACGGAGACCCGTGCACGGAGAGCTTCCGGCGGTACCAGCGCTGCGTGCAGAAGGCCATCCGGGACAAAGACATCCCGGTGGACGGAGTGGAGTTCATGGGACCCAACAAGGACAAACCGGAGAGCTGAGGGACAAGGCACGTGCACCTGGTGGTTCATTTACACCTGCAGGAAAGCTCTACCTGCTGAAGGTGACTGAGCATGTGCAGAAGGGGGCCGGGGACGCTGCAGCGAGGATGAAGATCAAGATCAAGATCAAGATCAGGAGGAATGAGAAGGGACAGTGTGGTTGAATTAAGGTGGATTCATGGTGTAAAGATCCTGTCTGGACACAAACACTCTGCTTGGAACAATAATGTCTCATAAAAAGTCAAATTACCACCTTAAAAAAGTCCAATTTCCACCTTAAGATGTCTAATTACCACTTTTTAAATTCTTAAAAAGTGACATCCTTTGTTAGAAATGTACGAGTTTAAGGTGGATTCATGGTTTAAAGATCCTGTCTGGACACAAACACTCTGCTTGGAACAATTATGTCTCATAAAAAGTCAAATTACCACCTTTAAAAAGAAATATCATTTCCACCTTAAGATGTCTAACGCTGAACTGGCAACCAGAGCCATACCAGAACTCACCAAACTACCTTAAAATTCTTAATTAGAGTCGATTAATGGTGTTAAGATCCTCTCTGGACTCAGAAGCTCAGCATGGAACAATAATGTCTCATAAAATTCTGAATACCACCTTAAAAAGTCTAATTTCCACCCTAAAATGTCTAATTACCACCTTTTTAAAATCCATAATTAAGGTGGATTCATGATGTAAAGATCCTATCTGGACACAAACACTCTGCTTGGAACAATAATGTCTCATAAAATTCTAAATACCGCCTTAAAAAGTCTAATTACCACCTTTACAATTATTAAAAAGTGACGTCCTTTGTTAGAAATGTAAGATTTTAAGGTGGATTCATGGTTTAAAGATCCTCTCTGGACACAAACACTCTGCTTGGAACAATAATGTCTCATAAAAAGTCAAATTACCACCTTAAAAAAGTCCAATTTCCACCTTAAAATTCTTAAAAAGTGACATCCTTTGTTAGAAATGTACGAGTTTAAGGTGGATTCATGGTTTAAAGATCCTGTCTGGACACAAACACTCTGCTTGGAACAATAATGTCTCATAAAAAGTCAAATTACCACCTTAAAAAGCCAAATTACCACCTTTACAATTCTTAAAAGGTGACATCCTTTGTTAAAAATGTAAGATTTTAAGGTGGATTCATGGTTTAAAGATCCTCTCTGGACACAAACACTCTGCTTGGAACAATTATGTCTCGTAAAAAGTCTAATTACCACCTTTTTAAAAGAAATATAATTTCCACCTTAAGATGTCTAACGCTGAACTGGCAACCAGAGCCATACCAGAACTCACCAAACTACCTTAAAATTCTTAATTAGAGTGGATTAATGGTGTTAAGATCCTCTCTGGACTCAGAAGCTCAGCGTGGAACAATAATGTCTCATAAAATTTCTAAATACCACCTTAAAAAGTCTAATTTCCACCCTAAAATGTCTAAATTACTACCTTAAAATCCTTAATTAAGGTGGATTCATGATGTAAAGGTCCTATCTGGACACAAACACTCTGCTTGGAACAATAATGTCTCATTAACAGTCTAATTACCACCTTAAAAAGTCTAATTACCACCTTAAAATTCTTAAAAAGTGACATCCTTTGTTAAAAATGTAAGAGTTTAAGGTGGATTCATGGTTTAAAGATCATATCTGGACACAAACACTCTGCTTGGAACAATAATGTCTCATAAAAGGTCAAATTACCACCTTAAAATCCTTAATTAAGGTGGATTCATGGTGTTAAGATCCTCTCTGGACTCAGAAACTCAGCGTGGGACAGTAATACGTCTATTATAGTTTTACCACACTTACAAAAAAAAAGTCTAATTACCACCTTAAAATCCTTTTTGAAATATAAGAATTTAAGGTGGACTCATGGTTTAAAGATCCTCTCTGGACACAAACACTCTGCTTGGAACAATAATGTCACATGAAAGTGTTAATACCACCTTAAAATCGTGTACTATCTTCTCCCTCGTTAACAATTAAAAGAATATCTGAATATGTAAATTATGTAATTTCTAACACGTTGCCATGGACACCAAATGTCTTGTCAAATTTCAAAATAAAAGACATTAAACCCGAATAGAGCACAACGCACTGATTGGTTAAATGATTTGTGATGTCACAGATAAAATAAAAAAATAAAATTAATTCAGATTTCTTTTTTTTAACGAGCTCGGAGAAACTTTCCCTCTTTTTTTTTTAATTTAATTTTATTTTATTTTCCAGCAGATGAATGTGAAGCTCAAAAATTAAACTTTAACCAGCAGCTGTTTTTTGTTTTATTATATTTAATGTTTAATTGACTATTGTTAATTAAAGTCCTTTTTTTTTTTAATTAAGCTTCAGGATTTGCTTATTTTCCTGTTTTTATATAATAATCTGTTTTTTTGTGACTTGTATCGTCACCGTGGGCTCTGACAGGAAGTGACGCTACTAATAAATAGTATTTATTATATTTAACAGATAGACATTCTCTTATTTTTTAATTTATGTTTGAGGTTGAGTTATAAAAGCAGCGACTGGAACTGATTTCTCTTTTTTTTCTTAATTTTCTTTGTAAGTTTTTTTTTTGTGTGTGTGTCTCAGTGTTTCCTCCTTTTTAAATGTGGCTGATTTAAGGTGGACTGACCCTTTTAAGGTGGACCAGTTATTCTCATTTTTTACTATCAATATAAATGAGTGACTGAAAAATGGAAGAAAATGACAAAGAAAAAGCTTTTTGTTTGTTTCCTCCAGATTGTCGGCTGATTTAAGGTGGACTGATCCGTTTAAGGTGGACCAGTTTTCTCATTTAGTCGTTGATGTAAAATGTGTCTGGATGAGCGAGTGATGGAAAAATGGAAGAAAATGACAAAGAAAAAGCTTTTTGTCTGTTGTTTCCTCCAGACTGCCGGCTGATTTAAGGTGGACTGATCCTTTTAAGGTGGACCAGTTATTCTCATTTTTCACTATCAATATAAATGAGTGACTGAAAAATGGAAGAAAAGGACAAAGAAAAAGCTTTTTGTCTGTTGTTTCCTCAGACTGCCGGCTGATTTAAGGTGGACTGACCCTTTTAAGGTGGATTGATCCTTTTAAGGTGGACCAGTTTTCTTATTTAGGCGTTGATGTAAAATGTGTCTGGATGAGCGAGTGATGGAAAAATGGAAGAAAATGACAAAGAAAAAGCTTTTTGTCTGTTGTTTCCTCCAGACTGCTGGCTGATTTAAGGTGGACTGATCCTTTTAAGGTGGACCAGTTGTTCTCATTTTTCACTATCAATATAAATGAGTGACAGAAAAATGGAAGAAAATGACAAAGAAAAAGCTTTTTGTCTGTTTCCTCCAGACTGCCGGCTCATTTAAGGTGGACTGACCTCTTTTAAGGTGGACTAGTTTTTCTAATCTCACCCTGAATGGCAGCCACACACCTCAACAGAGAATGTAGAAATGTCTCCTCCACCTTTAAACATTCAACATTTAAGGTGGAAACTCTTATTTATTTATTCAGATTCATCTCATCACAGTTTTTATTTTTGTCTGTAAAACGATAAAAGTGTCGCCTCGGTAACGTCTGTGACATCTGGAGACGCCTCGGTAACGCCATGGTAACGCCTCGGTAACGTCTGTGATTTATATAAAATGTATAAACGGAGGTGCAGAAGTCAAACCTGCGGAGAGAGAGAGACACTTTATTGTTTTTTATACATTTACACGGACTGGACTTTGCCTCTATGACGGTGTCGGATCGATGCTCGACGGAGAATAAAATCTTTATCTTCCTCAAATGATTGATGTTTGATTCTTCTTCTTCTTCTTCTTCTTCCTTCTTCTTCTTCTTCCTCTTCCTCCTCTTCCTTCTTCTTCTTCCTCTTCTTCTTCTTCTTCCTCCTCCTTCTTCTGCCTCCTCCTCCTTCTTCTTCTTCTTCTTCTTCTGCCTCCTTCTTCCTTCTCCTCTTCTTCTTCCTCCTCTTCCTTCTCCTCTCCCTCTTCCTCCTCCTCTTCCTCTTCTTCTCCTCCTCTTCTTCTTCCTCCTCTTCCTTCTCCTTCTCTCCCTCTTCTTCTTTCTCCTCTTCCTCTTCTTCCTCCTCCTCTTCTTCTTCTTCTTCCTCCCTTCCTTCTTCCTCCTCCTCTTCTTCTCCTTCTTCCTCTTCCTTCTCCTCCTCCTCTTCTTCCTCCTCTTCCTCTTCTTCTTCCTCCTCTTCCTTCTCCTTTTCTTCTTCTTCTTCCTCCTCTTCCTCTTCTTCTCCTTCTTCTCCTCCTCTTCTTCCTCCTCCTTCCTCCTCTTCCTTCTCCTCTTCCTCTTCTTCTTCTTCTTCCTCCTCCTCTTCTTCCTCTTCTTCTTCCTCCTCTTCCTTCTCCTTCTTCTCCTCCTCTTCCTCTTCTTCCTCCTCTTCCTTCTCCTCCTCTTCCTTTTCTCCTTCTTCTTCCTCCCTTCCTTCTTCCTCCTCTTCTTCTCCTTCTTCCTCTTCCTTCTCCTCCTCCTCCTCCTCCTCTTCCTTCTCCTTTTCTTCTTCTTCTTCTCCTCTTCCTTCTCCTCCTCTTCCTCTTCTTCCTTCTCCTCTTCTTCTTCTTCTTCTTCCTCCTCTTCCTTCTCCTCTCCTTCTTCTTCCTCCTCCTCTTCCTTCTTCCTCCTCCTCTTCCTCTTCCTTCTTCGTCCTCCTCTTCTTCTTCTTCTTCCTCCTCTTCTTCCTCCTCTTCTTCTTCTTCTTCCTCCTCTTCTTCCTCCTCTTCCTTCTTCTTCTTCTTCTCTTTTATAACTAAACTTCAGTGGATCATATGTGAGCTATAGCATCAGATAGGTGTAGTACACAGATGAACCAGCAGGGGGCCGTTTTATTTCAACGCCGACAATCAGTGGGACAATTTCTAAGCAATGGATTTATTGATTTTTACCTTTTTTTCAGTATTTTTGTATTTTTTTTCCTTTTTCAGTATTTTTTTTTTTACCTTTTTTTTTTTACCTTTTTTCAGTATTTTTGTATTTTTTTCAGTATTTTTTTTAACTTTTTTTTTACCTTTTTTTTACCTTTTTTCAGTATTTTTGTATTTTTTAACCTTTTTTCAGTATTTTTTTTTTTACCTTTTTTCAGTATTTTTGTATTTTTTAACCTTTTTTCAGTATTTTTTTTTTTACCTTTTTTTTTTTTACCTTTTTTCAGTATTTTTGTATTTTTTTCAGTATTTTTTTTACCTTTTTTTTAACCTTTTTTTTTACCTTTTTTCAGTATTTTTGTATTTTTTAACCTTTTTTCAGTATTTTTTTTTTTACCTTTTTTCAGTATTTTTGTATTTTTTTCAGTATTTTTTTTACCTTTTTTTTTACCTTTTTTCAGTATTTTTGTATTTTTTAACCTTTTTTCAGTATTTTTTTTTTTACCTTTTTTTTTTACCTTTTTTCAGTATTTTTTTTTCCTTTTTTCAGTATTTTTTTTTTACCTTTTTTTTTTTTACCTTTTTTCAGTATTTTTGTATTTTTTTTTCCTTTTTTCAGTATTTTTTTTTTACCTTTTTTCAGTATTTTTGTATTTTTTTCAGTATTTTTTTACCTTTTTTTACCTTTTTTCAGTATTTTTGTATTTTTTAACCTTTTTTCAGTATTTTTTTTTTTACCTTTTTTTTTTACTTTTTTTCAGTATTTTTGTTTTTTTTTTTCCTTTTTTCAGTATTTTTTTTTTTACCTTTTTTCAGTATTTTTGTATTTTTTTCAGTATTTTTTTTACCTTTTTTTTTTTACCTTTTTTTACCTTTTTTCAGTATTTTTGTATTTTTTAACCTTTTTTCAGTAATTTTTTTTTACCTTTTTTCAGTATTTTTGTATTTTTTTTTCCTTTTTTCAGTATTTTTTTTTTACCTTTTTTCAGTATTTTTGTATTTTTTCAGTATTTTTTTTACCTTTTTTTTTACCTTTTTTTTACCTTTTTTCAGTATTTTTGTATTTTTTAACCTTTTTTCAGTAATTTTTTTTTACCTTTTTTCAGTATTTTTGTATTTTTTTTAAACTTTTTTGCAGTATTTTTAAAAAAATTTGCAGTATTTTATTTATTTGCAATAAAAACATTTCTTTTTTAAATTTATTTGCAGTATTTTTCTTTTTCTTTTTTTGCAGTATTTTTTTTTTTTTTTACCTTTTTTGGTATTTGTATCTTTCCATGAAGTATTTTCATCTTTCTTTGCAGTCATTTTTTCTCATTGCAGTATTTTTATATCTTCCTTTGCAGTATTTTTGTTTTCCTTTGTAGTATTTTTCTCCTTTTTGCAGTATCCTTGTCTTTCTTAGAGTAGTGCAGCTAACTGTTGGAATAATTGTATATAAGTTATCTCATATTTACCCCTTTCTATAATCATTAACCTTTATAGTCATAGTCTACAAGCATGTTGTTTTAAAGTTGTTTTTCAGGACCTGTGACCCTGCTCAGGACGTCTTTGAAGTGTGTGTGACCACCTGTGACGACTGGTGACCCCCACCCTTTAGAGCAGCAACGACTATGTAAATTAGGGAAAGTCCTGAAGAGAATAAAAAGAAAGGGTTCGGCGAGGTCGCGGGTACAAGCGGCCGAAAAGAGCTTCCTCCGTAGGGTGGCTGGGCTCTCCCTTAGAGATAGGGTGAGAAGCTCAGTTATCCGGAGGGAGCTCGGAGTAGACCCGCTGCTCCTCCACGTCGAGAGGAGCCAGATGAGGAGGCTCGGGCATCTAATCAGGATGCCTCCCGGACGCCTCCCTGGTGAGGTGTTCAGGGCCTGTCCCACCGGTAGGAGACCACGGGGAAGACCCAGGACACGCTGGAGAGACTATGTCTCTCGGCTGGCCTGGGAACGCCTCGGGATCCCCCTGGAAGAGCTGGACGAAGTGGCTGGGGAGAGGGAAGTCTGGGCTTCCTGCTTAGGCTGCTGCCCCCGAGACCCGACCCCGGATAAGCGGAAGAAGATGGATGGTTCAGCGAGGTTTGCTCAGAGCGGGTTGGAGATTTGTAACTGAGCAGATCTCTGTCCGTTCTCCTTCCAAGTAGAAACTCTAATCCTGTTGTCTTGTCTTCATTTGTTTGATATTTTAAGTGTTTTAGGTTGCCTGGACCTGACACTAACAGACTCTTTGTCCTCGTCTCTTCACACCAAAGCTCAGCAGCTCAGACAGGAAGTACCTGCAGATAGTGGCGGAGACACAGTGAGGAACATCGTTGGGACTTCACTTCCTCCCATCCACATAGACGCTATCTAACCAGAGCTCTCATCATCATCATCATCATCATCATCACCCCCCCACCCCCCCGTCCTCCCTGAAGGAGCTTCTGCAGTATTCGTAGCAGAGCAGCCAGATTCTTCTTCCTCTGACTTCAATCCCTCGTTACTCTCCAGAGTTTATTCCAAGTTCAGTGTTTTTTATATTTCCCCTGATGTGAAAAATACATAAAATATGATTCGAGACAAGATTCATAAATGCAACGTGTTATTTAACCTTCCTGTCGTCCTCCCGGGTCGAATTGACCCGTCTGTTTTGACTGTTCCTTCTTTCCTTCCTTCCTTCCTTTCCTTCCTTTCTTCCTTTCATCTGTTTTGTGTTATGGTTGCTATAGTTACAGGTTGTTCTATGGTTGCTATAGTTACAGGTTGTTCTATGGTTGCTATAGAGACAGGTTGTGCTATGGTTGCTATAGATACAGGTTGTTCTATGGTTGCTATAGATACAAGTTGTTCTATGGTTGCTATAGATACAAGTTGTTCTATGGTTGCTATAGATACAAGTTGTTCTATGGTTGCTATAGATACAAGTTGTTCTATGGTTGCTATAGATACAGGTTGTGCTATGGTTGCTATAGATACAGGTTGTGCTATGGTTGCTATAGATACAGGTTGTGCTATGGTTGCTATAGATACAGGTTGTTCTATGGTTGCTATAGATACAGGTTGTTCTATGGTTGCTATAGAAACAGGTTGTTCTGTGGTTGCTATAGAAACAGGTTGTGCTTTAGTGTATAAATGAAGAATAACAAATCACTGCTGACATCAGAGATCCTGCTGGAGACATTTTTTAAAGTTGACTTTCATGTTTTCATCTTGTAAACGAACAGAATGAGTCTCTAACATGTTTTTAATACAAGTTTAGAACAAATGAGGTGAGAATGAGTCTGTAGAGGCTGTAAAACATTTCGGGCCAATGAGAAAAATAAATCAAGGTTTTGTGTTGTCATGGCTTCAAAGAGGAAGAAACTTTCTTGGTGTGACCTACAAAGGATTAAGGAATGTGATGTTTTATATAATTGCTTTGTGTTTAGCTTTGAAATAAATAAAGTAAAAAAAACGTTCACCACAGATGTGTTCATCAGGCAGATGTTAGTATCTGCCAGCATCCTTCCATCCATTCCTCCGCTTCCCGCCTCTTCTCCAGGGTCGGGTGTGGTGGCAGTAGGCCGAGCGGTGAAAGCCAAACATCGTTCATCCTCTCAAGCTCCTCCTGCAGAGATATGTAATCCTTCCAGTATGTTCTGGTTCTCCTCCAAGTTGGACCTGATCGGACCAAAGGACCAGCAGCTCTACTCCTATCTCCCCTGGATGTCTGGAGTTGAGGGTTGGGACGTAGGCTGACCGTTCTTCACCAGGAAGGTTCGGTGCAACACTCACGTCAATCTCATGCTCAGTCTAACCCTCGCTGTGAAGAAGACAACCAAGATGCTTAACCTCCTGCTACCAAAGGCGGGGCGGCCATCAGGAGAGACGGGACAATTCCCGGCCGGCTGGCGATGTCATGGAGACTACACAGATCGGCCGTCAGAAGCGAGTGTGCGGCCCTCCCTCTACTGTCATGAGCCGGTCAATATTCAGTCAGCGGGTGACACCCAGGGGCGGGCTGGCCATAGGGAGGTTTGGGAGGTTTCCTGAACGGCCGGTCTGTTCCAGGCCGGGGGCCGGTGGTCAGAACAGGGATACGAAGGCTGCGTTCACACTGCAGGCAAATCTGATATGGTTTGGTCCTCCAGTGATATCACCTAGCAACAACAAATGGAATAAGTCCTCCAGTGATGTCACCTAGCAACAACAACTGGAATAAGTCCTCCAGTGATATCACCTAGCAACAACAACTGGAATAAGTCCTCCAGTGATATCACCTAGCAACAACAACTGGAATAAGCCCTCCAGTGATATCACTTAGCAACAACAACTGGAATAAGTCCTCCAGTGATATCACCTAGCAACAACAACTGGAATAAGTCCTCCTGTGATATCACCTAGCAACAACAACTGGAATAAGTCCACCAGTGATATCACCTAGCAACAACAACTGGAATAAGTCCTCCAGTGATATCACCTAGCAACAACAACTGGAATAAGTCCTCCAGTGATATCACCTAGCAACAACAACTGGAATAAGCCCTCCAGTGATATCACTTAGCAACAACAACTGGAATAAGTCCTCCAGTGATATCACCTAGCAACAACAACTGGAATAAGTCCTCCTGTGATATCACCTAGCAACAACAACTGGAATAAGTCCACCAGTGATATCACCTAGCAACAACAACTGGAATAAGTCCTCCAGTGATATCACCTAGCAACAACAACTGGAATAAGCCCTCCAGTGATATCACCTAGCAACAACAACTGGAATAAGTCCTCCAGTGATATCACCTAGCAACAACAACTGGAATAAGTCCTCCAGTGATATCACCTAGCAACAACAACTGGAATAAGCCCTCCAGTGATATCACCTAGCAACAACAACTGGAATAAGTCCTCCAGTGATATCACCTAGCAACAACAACTGGAATAAGTCCTCCAGTGATATCACCTAGCAACAACAACTGGAATAAGTCCTCCAGTGATATCACCTAGCAACAACAACTGGAATAAGTGGGTCTGTGGGTCTCATAGAGTGATGTAGCGTAGAGACGTAGAGAGACGTTACGCACAGTCAAATCCGATTTGAGTGTTTGGATGTTCAGACTCAGACACATCCGTCCAAACTTCCTCCCAAAGCTGGTTTCAATCTGGTTTGCAAAAATTGGATCTCATGTGATTTATGACTGTTCAGACTTCATAAGAGCATCTGGTTCCAATCTAGATCGGCTATATATCGGATTTTGGCTTGCAGTGTGAACGCGGCATTATAGTTTGGCCTTCTTTGGGTTATTTAGGGAAAGTTACAACTTGTGACGTTGACCCATTTTGAGTGATAGATTTGCAGTATGAAAAGGATGGTTTACAGAATCCACTACTTATGCAACTTTCAGTTCAGTGGTTGTACTGTTTGAAAATGTTTTATGAGATGGTCTGCACTAAAATAACAAATGATACCTCCCTAAATATCTTAATATACACGTAGGAACATTTGTGTTGGACTGCACACATGAGTTTCTCCACTCGTGATTAAAACAAATGTGAAGGAAAAACCACACCAGCTGCAACACTTAATCACACACAACAAAATACTGCACACAGCCTACGATAGAACACCATGATGCCATTGCACAATCCCTACAGCCTCAAGTAGCATTGTTTAAAAGTCTGATGGAGGTCAGCACAAATTGAGTTTACAATGGTGGAGTCTATGTCGCCTGCCAGACGGGAAGAGAGCTCATATTGTGTGTGGAGGATATGTGATGGAGAACAGATTGCTCATGCATGGACTGGAAGGCCTGGTGTTCATTCCTCCCATATCTGATTGAGTTATCTAGCACAGCCTGACATTAAGAGAAAGAAGAAGAAACGTTGCGTTGAGCATGGATGTATTAAGAGCTGGATATCAGCCTTGCTTTCACTTTCTCACAGTGCCAGCATGTCCATGTGGGCCCCAAACGGGTTCAATTTAAGCTGCAAAATGGATCCGAAGTGGGTTTGTCTGCAGTTTCCATGGTGACCCCACATGTGTTTGCCCATATGGGTTTTAAGTGAGTTCTGATTGGGTTTCAGGTGGAGCCCAACTGGCTGAGACTCATATGTTTGCCCTAAGTGGCATCGGAATGGACCACATGTGGGGCCCATGTTACTGAAACCATGTGGGACCAGTTCAAGCACGTGCCCATCACATGAATACGAGTTGATCTGGGTTCTTTGGCACAGTATCGCAAGCCAATTATGAACAATCAGATTAAAGCTGTGGTGAAGTCTAGCTTTTTCCAGTTAAAGGCTGCTGGCAAAAATCAAACCAGTCCTTCAGAGACAGTAATCAACGCTTGTGGCCATTGAGCTGGATTACTGTAATGCACTTTATATGAGGTTGGTGGCTCCTCCATTGTTCGTCTTCAACTGGTACAAAATGCTGCTGCACGTCTTTTAACTGGCACAAGCAAGAATGAGCACATTTCACCTATTTTAGCTTCACTCCAATGGCTGCTCGCTTTCTTTCCGCCCACATCTTCCCCGTCAACTTTGCATTTAACCATCATTTTTAAATTGTTTGTTTTCTCTTTTCTAAACTTCCTTCTCCCACATCTTTAAACATGTTTATTTTTCCTTCATGCCTTTCAATCGTTGTGAATCAATTTTCTTTTTCTTCTCCAATTTCTCACTCCTTTTTTGTTATAATTTTCCTCTACTACACAATACGATATTAAATACAGCCGAATAAGAAACAGCTGAATAAAGTGCTTGAGAATATTGCACAAGAATGTTGCTCTAAGTTCAAAATGCAAATTGAAGTTCCACATAAAATACACAAAGGACTAAGGAGTAGCTGTTTGTCTTTCTGTGTGGGGGCAAGTAACGCCCCCCTGACGCCATTAATGTGAATTAATCAGAGCCTGAGCTCAGTCCGCAGCACTTTCAATAAGACTAAAGTGGATATGAAATTATAATGCATATGATTTCTCTACTGCAGGATTCATTTTTAAATTCTTTCATTTGCTTTTAAAGCCTTGAATGGCCTCGGCCCGCCTTACCTCTCTGAGCTTTTGACACTATGTAGATCAGTGGTCTCCAGCCTGCTCCTATAGAGAGCTGCTGCCCTGCATGTTTTAGGTTTCTCTGCACTCTAACACACCTGATTCTAATTATTAACTCATTATCAAGCAGCTGAAGCTCTTCAAATGGCTTGATAATGAGTTCATGTGTGCATCTTATTTATTTGATTGCTTTTATCTTTCTATTATGTACTTCATCTTTTTATTGTGTAATCTATTTATTGTGTTTTATCTTGTTGTGCAGCACTTTGGAAACATGTGTTTGTTAAAATCGTGCTATATAAATAAAGTGGATTGGATGCTGGCTGGGTTGCTTTCAGTTTCTCGCAGTATTACAGCTAAAAAACAGAAAACAGGACGCCTCGAACTGAAGACAAGCTTAATTAAAACTGCAAGCAGTAATAGAATAGAATAGAATGCCTTTATTGTCATTATACAAAGTACAATGAGATTTGAAGCTTCGCCATGAAGTGCACACATTAAATAGACATAAAATAGTCATTAAATAGACATAAAATGGACATTAAAATAGACATTAAAGAAAATTATGTACAGTAAAGGTGAAATAAGTGACTGTAGTGGTTAGCAGCACGTGGTTGAGGTAGCCATGACATTTTTAGTGCAAGTATGCTGTAATAATAGTGCAAAGGAATATGTATGAGAGCATATTGATATGCAAATGGTGGTGTTAAGACATATTGTAGTGCAGTGACAGATCTTGATTGGGTCTGGATCAGTTTCTTAGTGCAAGCTTGAGTTGAGTATGGTGACGGCTCTTGGGAAGAAACTGTCTCTGAGTCTGTTTGTTTTGGCTGATGTGGTCCTGTAGCGCCTGCCAGAGGGCAGCAGGTTGAAGAGGTGGTAGCCGGGATGTGTATGGTCTTTTATGATGCTCATTGCCCTTCCTAGGCACCGGGAGTTGTAGATGGTGGACAGGGGAGATAGGGGGCAGCCGATGATCTTTTGTGCTGTGTTGGTCACCCTCTGTAGTCTTTTCCTGTCCGCTTGTGTGCAGCTTGAGTGCCACACTGACACAGCATAGGTCAGCAGGCTCTCAATGGCTGACCGGTAGAAGGTCACCAGCAGGTTGGTGCTGAGTTGCTCTTTCCTGAGCACTCTCAGGAAGTGTAGCCTCTGCTGCGCCTTTTTGACCAGTGCGGTGGTGTTGGCTGCCCAGGACAGGTCAGCAGAGATGTGGACCCCAAGGAATTTGAAGGTCTCCACTCGCTCCACACATCCGTCGTTGATGTACAGGGGGGCAGGAGCGGCTTTGTTCCGTCGGAAGTCCAGGATGAGTTCCTTAGTTTTGGAGATGTTCAGTGCCAGGTTGTTGAGGGCGCACCACTCACTGAGTCTAAGGACTTCATCTCTGTAGGCCGTCTCGTTCCCCTCTGTGATCATCCCCACCACCGTTGTGTCATCCGCGAATTTCACAATGATGTTCTCAGGGTGGGTGGGTCTGCAGTCGTGCGTGTAGAGTGAGTAGAGGGCTCAGCACACAGCCCTGGGGCGAGCCGGTGCTGAGCGTTCGGGTGGATGAGAGGTGAGGACATTTAGTCACGCCCATCCCATTGAAGTATATAGGATGTTAAATGACCCCACTCCAGACGTGTGTGTTGAGTTTCGTTACTGTGGAGGCATCCTTTGCCTTTGAAAACTGTATCTTCAGACATAAAAGCAAATACGTAAAAAGATAAAAATAAATAAATAAAGAAGAGATTTAGTGTTAGCGTTAATAATAACTGTGAGCCAGTAGGAAGTAGTAAAAGAGGTGTAATATGATCCCGTCTCTTGGTTCTGGTTAAAAGCGTGTAAAATACTCTCAGTCTCATTAGAAGTTCCAATTGGTCTAATTTTGGCAAAAAAACACGATTACACAAGCTTCATGGTGTGCTGGTTAACCTTTAAACTGGCATCAAACTGCACACATGCAACCGTATTTATGTTATCACAGTCTGGATGTTATTAGGTCGCAGTCATTTACAAAATGGTTTAAAGCTGTGCTACCAAATAAGTGTTATTAGGAACTGTGCATGTTAACTGCGTGTGGTAGAAAGGAACATTTGAACCTGTTTAGTTGTGCTCCAGGGAGCTTATATCTCCGTCCAGGGGGGCAGGGAGGGGCATGAATTCCTCCAAAAGTGGTCTGAGCTGTACTAGATTGAGTTTGCCAATTATCTTACTGGCTTCTTTCACAATTTTGAACAGACGTTTTTTGTGGTTTTTTTACTCCATTAAACCAAATTTTAAAAAAAGTTAAAACTGACTCAATAAAAGATCTATAGAAACCATTAAAGTCTTGCCGACGTTGATCCACGGAGGTTTTATATGTGTGAAAAGTTTCCTTGAGCCGAGAAAAGACATTTATAAGTCTGTGACGTCATCACAATGTAAAGTCTGTGGGAGGAGCGGCAGAAGCACTACTGAGCATGTGCACTTAGCTACTAAATTTGGAAGTAAACCTCAAAAGCTACAAATTATTTTGGCAAATGCACCAAGCAAGCGATTCTTATTGGACCTAGTCGCTTTCTAGTGATATCATAGACTGTATAAAAGAAATGGACGTAACATCTGTGACGTCACCCATTGGTTTGTGGACTGCTAGGCAGCGCCATCTTGAAAATTTCAGGTGCATGCTGGGAAAAAAAGACCACGGATTCTACTTATATGGGCATGAGGCGGGGCCATGGGCAGAGCGGGGAGGTTGCTATGGTTACGAGGGCTGGATCTGGAGGACATTGGTCAATCAACCTGTCAATCAGGACGTAGCCACGCCCTAATGCATACCCTGCTTTATCGTCACATATAAAATCAGGGAGGCCAAAATGTCCCAAATGAACATCATACTGCATTGAAGAAGGCTTTAAACTAGCGATTGAGACCATAAACACATTTTGAAAACGTTTACTGAGGTTAGAAATCAAGTGAGAAGTTGGTGAATTCTCCATTGACTTGTATAGAGACGGTCGCCCCCTGGTGGCCTTTTGATAGAATGCAGCTCTAAGTTACTTCCTGGTTGGCCTCATTTCAGAGGTAAAATCTGGAGCTTTTTTCCAGTAAAATGTTCACACTGTGGTGCTTATTAGACTCCAATCAGTTTATCATGTCTTGTTTCCTACATTTGATTCTTTTAACCATGATTATAATGTTTCTGTAACCTAAAAGTTTCCCTCCACACAGGTTCAGTTTATCAAGTCTGTCTTAAAGCAACAGTCAGGATAACAAATGAACATGAAGTGTGTTTATCTTGGTGTAATCATTCCTCCTGTTCATACTGACCATTAGAAGATCCTTCATAATGCACCTAATAATAATAATAATAATAATAATAATGATAATTTCGCAACAAAATGTATTTACTGGGGAAAAAACCCTATTGTAATCTGGAATCTGCATAATTCACAGCTGCTAATAATAACTTTATTTATATATTGCCTTTTATGGGTTAACAGAGTAACAAGGCCAAAATTAACCAGGCGAAAGTATAAGACAATGAAATATAATAACGAGTTGATAAAAAGATAAAAAATTAAATGAGATTTAAGATGTGTTCTGAACGATATGTGTGAAGTGATATGAATCCTCTTTGTTTCAGAGATCAATCAATGAGTCTGTTGTCTGATTGAGGATTTTGTGTCAGAAGAAGAAGAAGAAGAAGAAGGCTTGAGGTAAACTAGGATTCAACAGAAGAGGATTCACCATATTCAGGAGAATTCTTTAGCTTTTTCAGCCTGGCCAGAGCTTTGTGCCTATGAATACCAAACCGGAGGATGTCATGATCCATATAGGATATTAGGATCATATAAAATCTGTCTTTTTAAAAAATAGTTCTGTTATAAAACAAGCTGGAAAAGACGTTACCAGGGAGGCATGAGGAGTATCCAATAAATAACCAAATTTGGTCCACAGTATGGTCATGTTGCAACAGCTTGTAAAAGGTGAGCAGAGGTTTGGCAGATGTTTTGGTATAAATTGTAAAACCGGTGCTGAACTGAGATGTTGAAACTGTGTGGGAGGACATAGCTCTGCTTGTTACGGGTGTGAAGCTTTTAACAGATTAGCAGACGTGTAGTGGGTCAACATCTCCTACCAGAGTAATGAACTGCTCCACATGTATGGACAGGTGGTTGGAAAATAGTAAAATAATTGTAAAGCCATCTGAGAAGTATTTTGGAGTTGGAGTTGGAAAGGGTCGCATTCGGAAACAGTGGAATCATGCTAACGGAAAGGAATGTGAGAAGCCTTATAGCAAATGGGAAAGAATACAAAAGTTTGGTGAAAAATTGACAAGATTAGGCTGATGTAAAATGTCTACAGGAAACACTGTTAAAACATACATATTGCTATAAGGAAGGATAGGGAAGTGGAGAAAATGGTTGGAAATTGGCAACCCTGCACTTCACGCTATGGTAGGCATAAAACAGCAGGACTGGTGTTTGCCAAACCTTACCTGACAAAGCCAAAATCCTTGTGGAAGAATATATTGTAGGCAGATGAGACCAGACTAGAGGTTTTTGGTGAAGTAGTACATCATGGTACTATTTACAGGAAATGAAATGAGGACATGCTCCCTTCGGTACAATATGGTGGAGGTTCACAGATGTTTTGGGGATTTGCTGCTTCTGGCAACTGATGCCTTGACATTATGATGATGAATGATGATTATGGTACAAAAGAATTTTGGGGTGCAGTGTAGTGCCAAGTGTCAGAAGCAGCGTCTCTACCAGAGGTCAAGGGTCTTCCAGCAGGACGACCACCCAAACCACATGAAAAAGCACTCAGACATGGTTAAAAAAAAAGTGCTGGAGAGTTCTGGCCAACAATGAGTCTAGATGTGACACCTAGAGAGATGTGACGAGATCTCATAGCCATCGGGAGAAGACATCACTCAAATCTGAAAGAACTGGAGCAGTTTGCAAAAGAAGAGTGATCCAAAATTCCAGTCTTGGTTACAGGAAGTGATTAATATCAGTTATTTTTTCCACAATACCAAAAGGTGAAGGTTGAATTATGTTGAATTTGATCAGGTTTGAGGTTTTTTCCTCTGTTTTCTTTTGTGTTGTTTCAATGCAAACAAAAGAAATAAACACGTGAATACCAAAACATGTAGTTGCAATAATTTTCTGTTAGACGTGGTGCATTATCTGACAGGAAGTGCAGGGGTGCCAATATTTTTGGCCATGACTGTATTAACCCTCCTGTTGACCTCGAGTCAAGGAAGGATGGAAGGGAGAAGGGAGGAAGGAAAGTAAGGAAGGAAAGGAAGGAAGGAAAGAAGGAAGGAGGGAGGGAGGGAAGAAGGATGGGAAGGAGGAAGAAAGAAGGTAGGAGGGAGGGAGGAAGAAGGAAGGAAAGGAGGGAGGGAGGAAGAAGGAAGGAAAGGAGGGAGGAAGGAACGTAGGAGGGAGTGCGGGAGGGAGAAAGGAAAAGAGGAAGGGGAAGGAAGGACAGAGGAAAAAAGGAAGGGAGGAAAAAAGAGAAAGGGAGGAAGGGAAGGAAGGAAAGAGGGACAGAAGGAAGGAAGAAAGAAAAAGAGAAGGAGGGAGGGATGAAGGACAGATGGAAGGAAGGAAGGAAGGAAGGAACAGTCAAAAAAGACAGGGTCAATTTGACCCGGAAGGACGACAGGAAAGTTAAATGAAATCGGTGGGCTTGCACATGGAATGGCAGTCTAATATGTATTTATGATGGAAAAGGAACAAGCTACAATAATTACCTTAGTATCCAGTGATGAAGCTAGTGTTGGGAGTTGGGAAGTAATGAGACAGTAATCACTTGGTAGTTCCCCATAGTAATCAAAGTTGACATAACCTGTTCCATGGGAGGTATTCCAAGCTAAGAGTGAGATTAATTATATATCGAGAGAATAAGCAGATGAAAAAGCAACACCAAAGACAGAAGAGTGTACCATTGGATAGCTACCAAAAGATGGAAAACTGACAGAGACAACATAATTTAGACAACTTGGCACAAAAGAACTCAAGTATTAGTTCATCAAATGATTAAAGACAACTATTATACTGAAGGCAATGCGTTAATACAATTGGGAGAGTGACGCCACTAAGGGGAAATGAGTGGACCAAAGAGCAAGTATGAGAAGCCAGTGTTGTTGTTTGGAAATGTTAGGAAAAAGTAGAAGTCTTAGCAAGTATGGTTGTAAAATTTCTTAGTTAATAAAAGCTTACTTGCAAGAATTAGACCGTGTAGAGATGATCCCATTATGTTGGAATTCAAGGGGTACCGTCTGGACCTGATTGATTGAATTAAGGACAGCAATCACTGAAGTGGTTTAACTTAATATGGAAAACAGGGATGTACTCACTGAGTCATGCACTGGATAGTCTTTTAACCCATTGTAGGTCTGCTCAACCGTCTGCTAGAAGTCACTTTGTGTCATGATATCTGCTGAAAAACTAAATCTATTGAACACATTTAACTTTTAGCTCAATCTTTACCACTTGTATGAGGAATGTAATGCACAGACAGACCATCAGATTGTTCTATGGTTGCTATAGATACAGGTTGTTCTATGGTTGCTATAGATACAGGTTGTGCTATGGTTGCTATAGATACAGGTAGTTTTCTATGGTTGCTATAGATACAGATTGTTCTATGGTTGCTATAGATACAGGTTGTTCTATGGTTGCTATAGATACAGGTTGTTCTATGGTTGCTATAGATACAGGTTGTTCTATGGTTGCTATAGATACAGGCTGTTCTATGGTTGCTATAGATACAGGTTGTTCTATGGTTGCTATAGATACAGGTTGTGCTATGGTTGCTATAGATACAGGTTGTTCTATGGTTGCTATAGATACAGGTTGTGTTCTATGGTTGCTATAGATTCAGGTTGTTCTATGGTTGCTATAGATACAGCTTGTGCTTTAGTGTATAAACGAAGAATAACACAAATCACTGCTAACATCAGAGATCCTGCAAGTTAGCCCAGCTGCATTTAGGCTGTCAGCCCTCCGAAAGCTCTCATGTATGACCCCACCATGACATTGTTACAGTATCAAATAGATAATTGCTCTTTCTTCTGAAGGCCTTAATCACCAATTATACTCAAAACTGTAGTAAGACAGCATGACCAACTATCATAATACAGCATTACAGTAAATGGGTGTAACCACAATATGCAACAATGATGACACACAGACATGCAGGAATGGATCAATCCGTAATAGAGAGGATACTTGTTGAATCAAAGTTAATCTTTCCTCCCTTCCTTCCTTCCTTCTCCCTTCCTCCCTCCCTTCCTCCTTCCTTCCTTCATCCCTCCTTCTTTCGTTTCCTCCTTCCTTCTTCCTCCTTTCCTTCCTTCTTTCGCCCATTCTTCCTTCCTCCCTCCTTTCCTTCCTTCTTCTTCCCTTCCTTCCTTCTTCCTCCCTTCCATCTTTCCATCCTTCCTTCCTTCTTCCATCTCTCCTTCTTTCGTTTCCTCCTTCCTCCCTCCCTTCCCTGACATGAGGACAACAGGAGGGTTAATAAAGGCGTTGTGCCATATTTCTTATTTTTAATTCTAGCTCAGGACCAGAAATTATAATAAATTAATTGTTTTTAAAGCTTAGTCAATACACTGAAATGGTAATTTGAGAGAATAAGAAGTACCAGGACTCACAGACAAGGGTTTAGGAAATAACCGTAAAATCCCCAAACATGTGAAAGAAAGGATGGGCAAGAGGAAACTGATCTCTACCTTCAGTGATTGATGAAATTCAGTGTCTGTTCCATGGACAGCTTCGGTTTGCTTTTATCGTATCACGCTTTCTGATGCCAAAGTAAATCTAATATCACGTTGAAACCTGCGTGACTCAGTGTCTTTGACTCCTAAAGTTCTTGGGCCAAGTTTCTACACTTCAGGCTGAAGGTTTTTTCCGTAATAAAAAACTCCCTGTGATCAACTTCCCGTAATTTTAGTTAGAACCATTCCTGCTAACCGTGCCAGCCTTTCCTGTTATAGATAAGGAGTTGCTTCTTTATCTGAATGCTCAGACTCTGACTGGATCCATGCAAACATGGCATTCATGGGTAATCTGATTTATGGTGGTTTATAAAGCCACCTTCCTTTCACAAAGTTTTCTTCCAGCTGGAAAAGCCTGTTCCTGATCTAAAAACAGAGGATGAGACAAAAAAACAGAATGGCTACCATGTGTTGTCTTTGTACCAGGAAACATTAAATGCCTTCTTCTTCTTCTTCTTCCCATGCCGCTTCTACTTGATAGTGAATGCACCTCAACTTTCATAACCCTACTGTTGTGATGTAATACTGGAATATGCATTTAATTATAAATATTCAGGGGGTTAAGGTCAGGGTCTTGATTCATTTATAACTTTGGAAGTCGAAACTAAAGTGTTTGTGGATTCAGCTGGGAGAGCATTAGTCTGCTGTCAGCAGGTTAAATATTTGTTTTTTAATGCAGTGATCAGCAGAGAGACCAACAGGAAACAGAGAGAGAGAGGGTTAGGGTTAGAGAGAGGGGGGGGGGGGGGTTAGGGAGAGAAAGAGAGAGAGAGAGGGGGGGTTAGGGTTAGAGAGAGAGAAAGAGAGGGTTAGAGAGAGAGAGAGAGTGAGAGAGTGACAGAGGGTTAGGGTTAGAGAGAGGGGGGGGTTAGGGTTAGAGAGAGAGGGTTAGGGTTAGAGAGAGAGAGAGAGAGAGAGGGGGGGGGGGGTTAGGGTTAGAGAGAGAGAAAGAGAGGGTTAGAGAGAGAGAGAGAGACAGAGAGAGAGAGAGAGAGAGAGAGTTAGGGTTAGAGAGAGAGACACAGAGAGAGAGAGAGAGACAGAGAGAGAGAGAGAGAGAGGGGGGGGTTAGGGTTAGAGAGAGAGAAAGAGAGAGTGACAGAGGGTTAGGGTTAGAGAGAGAGGGTTAGGGTTAGAGAGAGAGAGAGGGTTAGGGTTAGAGAGAGAGGGTTAGGGTTAGAGAGAGAGACAGAGAGAGAAAGAGAGAGAGAGAGAGACAGAGAGAGAGAGAGGGTTAGGGTTAGAGAGAGAGAGAGAGAGAGAGAGAGGGGAATGACCTGCAGCAAAGGTCCCTGACCGGATTTGAACCAGTGACTCTGTGATTATGAGGCGCTCTAACCTCTCGACCACCAGAGGACTCAGAAGAAACCTTGGATATTTTGCTTACTCATGTTTTATTGTTTTTATTACTAATATTATATGTAAACTTTGAGTGCCACTGGACTGCTGCCTGGATGAGTACAAGATTTATTTCCAGTGTTCAAAAGTCACCCTGATCATATTCTGGTTTTGAGAATTGCACTAACACTAGGTAACTTTTACTTTTGCAGTATGAAGTACATCTTACTGGTCAGTATCAAGTGTGACAGGAGATGTAAGCAGAGAGTAGCACACAGAGCACAAGGCCGTAGCAACATGCAATACACTACAGCCCTTTACACACACACACACACACACACACACACACACACACCTCTGCCTGCATTTGAGCATTATAGTAAGAGAGTCAATATATTGAAGTTATTATATTATTCTCATGTAGCCTTGAACTGTTGCATTGTTTAATCTGCTGAGTATACAGGAAATGACTGTGATGATTAAAGGGAACTATGTTGCACTAATTAATAAGGGTTTTTATAAGTGATAAGAAGTGAACGCTTGCATTGTCTTAGCCAGAGTCACACCACTGTACCAAAAGAAAAACACAAGGTAACTTGAAGTGGAAAAGTACAGAGAGTGAAAAGATGACCTTGAATGTGTTCTCAGCAGCAAGTATGAGAAAGTACCCAGATAGCAAAATTCTTTTGGCCCATATCTGGCCCACACCTGACATGTTCATCCGGCCCACATACAGCATGGAATGATGGCACTTGGGCGGTCCGCTCATGTTTGCCACAAGTGGGCCATAACCAAGCCATCACAATGCCAGATGTCAACCAAAAACACACCAAATAAACCAGTTCGGCCAAGACTGGCCCAAATATGTTTCAACAAAGGTGGGCCAAGTATGTTTCCTTATATGTGGGCCTCTTTAGGCTCACATCCGGATTACTCATTGCCATACTTGCCATATTTCGGCCAAAGATGGGCCATATTCGTTTTGTGATATTTGGCCCAAATGTAGCATTTACTACATGGGCCAGTTTAGGTTCACGTCTGTTTTGTCCGGGCCAGAAGAATGCCTACAGTGCCGGATCATTGCCTCAAGCGGCCCACATTCGCATGCTATCTGGGTAGGATGTTTGTCTCTTAACAGTTGTGTTTCAGGTTGGGCTCTAAGGCGTCACAACAACGGATGGAGTCAGATACCACGAGGAGAAGGAATGACACGTCTTGGGCCAATCAGAAGAGGACGCCGCCTTGCGTTACACCTATTGCTCTGTACGCTGTAAAACACTGGGTCAGTCAGTCAGACTTCATGAACTGATGAACTCTGTGTTGCTTGTCAGGGATACTATAAGTCAGACCCAGAGCTCTGTAATATTGCACATTCTACTGGTGTTAAAAATAAAACTGATTGTTTTGAACTAACTCGAACGCGAGGACAAACTGACAACCTCCTCAACACTCACAACTTTATGATGCACGTGTCTCCCTCATACTAAACCATGTTTCAGGGATATGGAGCTTTAAGGAATCTAAAATAGCAGACTCCATACATTTTTTAGGTGTTCATAAGTTTGCTCCTACTTTGGGTCGGCTTCCTGGTTCAAAAAGGGCAAAAATGTGAAATGATCAGATTATGGGATCATTTGCTTAACCCTTACGTCCTAATGTGACCCACAATATACAAAATTGGAAATAAAATGCAACATTTTTTAAATTTGTGTGCAGCTGATACACATTTTATACATGCAAATGTATGAATTTGACCTGTATTTATTTAAAAATCCTGATCCCAGTCCTACAATCACCTGCTGTAAACCAACAGTCATACTGCAAATCTATAGTACAGATTTTTAAAACTACTTTAAAAAAGTACAAGTACGCAAAAAACTACTCAATTACAGTAGCGCGAGTAAATGTAATTCGTTACTTTCCACCTCTGATGCATAGTAATAATTAATCGTGTTTGTTTAACCACAATTAGAAGAAAGCTACTTGCTGTATTTGAGGCACAAAGGTTAAATGATATTTGTTATTTGTTATATTAAATCAAGCACAGTTATGTCCCTGAATGGTATGTTATAGAAACCTGAACAAGAAGTCGACGCTCCTTAGTAGCACCGCTGAAAACAGGAAGCTTTCCCTTGAACCTTGAAGTCAGCAGATTTTACTTTTCTTGAAGACAACGACCCGTTATGTGAATTGTGTGAACTTAGAGAAGTTGAAAATGAATCACATCTTCTTCTGTATTGTCCTTTTTATGATGAACACAGATATTAAATGAAATGTTTTGGTGCTCTGATGATGACAGAATGGGACGGTTGTTAAATTTTAATGTTTACACATTAAGTAAAAAACATCAGGATGGTTTAAATGTTTAGCATCACCTGTATCTGGTATCTGCTCTGTGCCTTTTTGTTTCTTTTTCGTGGTGTCTTGTAAGTCCGTGTATACAGACGGTAGATAACTGTTAATGAATATCAAGTTCATGGCCGGCCCTAGGAAAAATAAAATAAAAGATTATACATTAGAGTATTATTATTATTATTATTATTATTTAAATATAGGCTGGAAGACATTACAAAGGTACATTACATGTATCTTCCAGAC
The DNA here is from genome assembly GCF_027409825.1 of Scomber japonicus. Classification (NCBI taxonomy): domain Eukaryota; kingdom Metazoa; phylum Chordata; class Actinopteri; order Scombriformes; family Scombridae; genus Scomber; species Scomber japonicus. The sequence continues at coordinate 36,435,967 of NC_070583.1, read as the reverse complement.
CTTTATATTAACCACAAAACAAATGATCCAGTTATCTAAATATGTCCAAATATGATCTACAGAAATACAATTTAACATAACTACAAAACTATTTGGGGCATATTGGACACATGAGGTTAGATAGGTAGGTGAATTAAAATAATAAATCAAATGCTGCAAGAAAACATTGGGTGCTAGTTAAATGAATTATAAATGAGGTTACAGTCCTACTGGTGTTAGCTGTTAATGCTAAACGTTTCAGCTAAAAATAATAATATGCAAAAAAATGAGTCAGCTCATTTAATCAGATTCAATAAACAATAACAAACCTTTATACTGTGATAGTTTTCTCTTCTTTGGCCGTTCAGAGCAGCTGCTGATAGAAACACACACTCTCCCTCCTGGACAGCAGAGGCTCTCCTCTCTTCTTCATTTAGATTTAAAAGTGATTTATAAAAAAAATAAAATACCACAAGTGTTTAAATATCACATGTATACAGTTGATGAAGTTAATCTAATGAGGCCTGTGAGTCTTAATAGTCCTTACCGTAGCATTACCTACTGTGTATCTAGGTTACCATGGTTACACCTACTGTGTATCTTACTTACTATAGTTACACAAAGTTCGTTGCTGCAGCAGTAAAACGGTAAATAAATAGATTGAACATCATATAACTCCCGCGAAACGACTCGTATCGCTATAAGCAGAATTGATCCATCTGTCCGGTAACATCTGGACAGTCTGAAGAGCCGCGTTTAAGTTAGCAGATAGCTAACCGGAAGTTAGCTTCTCAACCGGCGGACGTACATTCATCCATCCAGTTCAGGAAAGAGGAAAGTTCCACAGACTGAAGATAATGTGAACTAAAGAGATTTATATGACAGTAATAGGCGTAATATTGTGTTAACTCGTTTGGGAAGGGCTTAAATGTAATGGTTTATTATTTATATGTAAAAATACCGCACTGCAGTCTGAAGAGCTGGCAAAATATAAAGTCCCACTGATCGTGTAGCGCCCCCTAGTGGCTGTGGCCCCAAACAACCACGCAGACCGTTTATACCACAGGCCAGCCCTGATCAAGTTTACTAAAGTTACATTAACATTTAAAGGGAGGGAAACATGCATACCATCGGGTCCTATGGGAGCAGGAGGCTGTGACTGTCTGCAGGGTTAATCCCACCTGTGGCTGCCCGTTAAAAAAGAGACAGACCTACATGACATGAAGTCTGGACAGGGTTCAGTGTTTAAATGCAGGTACATCAGAAGAAAGCAAGACAATGAGGATCAAGGAAGTCACAACTGGGGATTTATTGTGAAAGTCCACAACATTTATGGTGTAACTTCCTCATATGAATCAGTATGTACATATACAGATGAAGTGCAATAAAATTAAATGCCTTTGCCCTTTGCTCATGGCAGTTATGACAATCTTATTTTTAAATCCATGTGACTTTGGCATGCAAGCTTCACCCACACTCCATGGGTTTATAAGTTTACGATTTCTTCACTGTATGACTTTGAATAATGGTTACCAACAAAGTGACTTTTTATAATAGAAAATGTATTCATATTGTGGGTACTTCACTTTAAAAATCACCTAAACTAACCCTAACCCTAACTTTGACAGTGTTATATCTCTGTTTCCCATCAGTAGACTCCTATGTAATAAAACCCAGTTTATTACTCCAGCAAGTAGGTCGACCCTCAGTAACAAGCAGTGTTGGGGAACGTTGCTTTTATAAAGTAACTAATTACATCTAGTTACTAGTTCCATTACAGCATTAGCTTGTGAGAAAGGTAAGTGGTTAGAGTACTTTAGTGTTACTTTGTGATTCCTCATGTTGTTTTAGTTCAGACCTCCTTTAAATATAATGACTGTACCATCATCACACAGCCAAGGCAGACTGACACATGTGCCATATTTCTTAATTTCTTTATGATGGATTTAACTGAACTCCAGGTGATGTCAGTGCAACTGACAACTGTCAGTCAACCAAGTTGACAATCAATGCTTGAATTGATTTTGTTGCTAGTAATTTAAATAACCTCTGTTATGTGATACGTATCGTTTCATAATAATGTCACACCACCCAAATATGTAAATAGTTCCTTCTAATACTCATTCTCAGTGTGATTTTAGACTGAGTCATACTGACTCATGCTGTTACACACTCCTCTAACCCCAACGCTTCCTTGTGCCTCTTTTCTCTCTCACTCTCATCAGATGATTGGTAACTGATAATTGGTAACAGTATTTGAGAGGCACCTAGCTGCAGTGTCTATGTGTCTTTCTGAACTCACAAACATACTGTAAGCTACTAACACGATGCAACACACCATGATGTTTTGCCAGAGGTCGACTAGCTCCTGTTTAAGTGAAATCAAAATGTGGCAGGATGACTTGGCACATTTTTATTTTTCCACCTCTGTTGTATACTACAGTATATAAACACAACGACTAGTGACTGAAATTACTGAGAAATAGCATGCTGCTGTACCATCAGTGCTTTTGTTTGATACTTGAGTATATTTTGCTTCTAACATAACATACTAGATTACTTCAGTGTCTTGTTATAGCCACTGTCACTTAAGTACGTTTTTGAATGCTGAACATTAACCCGCAGTGCAGCATTTTCGTAGTCATTATTAATTCTTCTACAGAAGTAAGGCCTCATGTACACTACCTGGTGCAAGTGGCCATTTTACCTGTAAGCAAAGACAATCTAAGTTTGCAGGCTGTATACATTAATTTGAATTGAAGTTCATGAACTATCATTCAAACACATGATGCATTTTATAACCTTTTTAGATGCATCATTCAATCATTCCATGTGATGGAAAGCCTGCAGTGGAACGCTGCACAACATGCTGCAGTCAGTTTCACTGCCCCCTTTGTCCCAAAGGCATGTTTAAACCAAGCCAGACTTCAGCTGCATTTGGAGGTCCACATTAAAAATGCCATTGCATTTCAAGGTGATGCCATTGCATTTTAGATTAAAGATACACACGTCACACGATTCATGTGACTTGTTTGTCATTGTCTAATATAAACATTTTCTGGACTTACTCTTAGATAAGAAGATCTGCTGCCAACTGATCATTTTGCTTATCTATATATTTTCAGGATGAAGAGCAGCAGGCTGAGGTCTCAGTCAAACCTGCTGATGTGGACACAACAGTAGAAGGGGCAAGCTTTTTCACAGTATCTATTGGTCAGTATACTGTATAGTACACAAAAAAATGACCAATGTTATTCCTGCCCTACATTGTTTTCATTGATCAACTATTTGACCTCTTTTCAAGATCCTAAGCTTTATAGTAGGCCACAAAGACCATTGAGCCCCGAGTCATATCACTCACTGTTTGTTTTTCATAATGACTAAGTTGTACAGTTAAGCAGTGCAGTGTATATTAGTCTACATTAATGAGAAGTGTTTTGAAAAAGACAAAGGCTAATGCTTCAGTTGTCCAAATTAAAATCTTTATTTTTTTCTTTCAATTAATACAGGTTATGGATGGCTTTTTGTCCTAGATTTGGACAGAATAAATCAAAATGCCCACGTTGGGGCACATGTGCAACATAAAAGGTAAACACAGAACAAAAATGTCAAACAAGACAAAAGTTTGCTATATAAATTAAAACGATTCGAAGCTTGATAAGCGTAGTTTCAGGAGCGGGAACACACACCAATTACACCCCTTCCGGCTCCTATATAAACAGACCTAACAGCTTCCCCCTCGTTCATTCTCTCTTTCGAGTTTCCCTCCCTCCCACCCTCTCTTCTGTTCTTCTCTCCTCTCTCATAGGTTCCTGGGGGTTCGTCACTGCCCGGGCGCAACGGCGGATCCTTCGTCCGACCTCCCCACACCGCATCAAGAATCACTGTATCAAGAATCACTCCGCATCAAGAATACACAATTCATTCAAATTCTGTCAATAAATCTGTTGAAACGTATCTCGTTGATGATGTGTCCCTTGCTCGTGAAATATATATATATACATATATATATATATATATATATATATACTCTAGTAATTGATAGATTTTACGTCATATTTTTACTAATTCATGCTTCTGTAAGGAAAGCGATTCAACCGAAAGTGCATTCGCGATTTTATTTTGAAACGTATCCCGTGCATTTCCTGTCCTCACAGTGGAGGCGGCTTGAGAGTGGAGCCTGCGGTGGTAGCGGCCTCACAGTGGAGGCCTGTAGCTAGGACCTCTTGCAATATTTAACCCTTTCATACTATTCAGGGTCTAATTTGGCACAAAAGCATTAAAAACGTAGGCAGAAATGTGACAACAAAAATACAAATACAAAAATAGAAATATTTCAACTTTAAAAAAAATGTTTTTGTGCATCTGATACAGTTCTAGCTCTACTCGACTCTACTCTGTTTTTTTTTTGCGTTTCCACTAGGGATAGTACCTGGTACCTGGTACTTTTTTAGTATCTGCTCTGTCGAGATTCCAAGCGAGACGAGCCGATACTAAATGTGACGTCATCAGACTGCCGGCCTCTGATTGGTCAGAAGAATTGTCGCTGGAAGAGTCATGAGCCGTCCCACACAACAATAAAAGCCAGCATTTTTAAATACCGGCAACAGTGATACAGAGATTGGTTTCTCTTCTCTTGCTTTGTGTGTGACAGAAAGACACATACAGCAGCAAGTACACCATCACCTCCATGTCCTCCATTGTTTATGTGCTTGTGTCGCTATGACGACCCCGCTCACATTGAGGAGGACTATAGTAATGGAAAAGGTTGTTCCTGGTACCAAAAGCTCCATAAGTGAAGGGTTAAGAGAGGATGGAGGAGAACGCTCCCTCATTTCCTCTCACTTACTAAACAGCCTGTCATTGTTGCAATGTGTTTTTCTTTTGTTCCTTATCAGTGTTGGGTTTTTCTCTTCTTAGAGGATATAGGTCAGGAAGTCTTGTTTTTGCAGCTTTGTTTTATCAGTTAGGTACTTTTTGTTAAGTTGGATGGGGAGGGGTGGGGGGGTCTGCATCCATCATGTGGACTTCCCCCACCTTCATGTTTTGTTTGGCCAGGCCTCCCTACTCCCATAGTTTTAGTTAATTCTTGGTAGTTTATCTAATTATTATTCTTTTATAATTCACATTTATATTCATATTCACACACATGCACACACACACACTCCCAATGCATGGTTCCATGGACTATACAAGCGTACAGTCTACTGCTGTACAATTATACTCATGCAAATGTACAATATATATATTTATTTATATTTTTTATATATATACATAGCTTTTGTTTTGTTTTAAATTTCCTGTTTTCACAATGCAATACTATGCAATCACATTCTTCTTTATTTATTGTACTAATGCACTTTGTAGTCACATTCATATTTATTCTTTATCTTTGCACTAAATGTTACCTGATTTATATTGTTTGATGTACTGTTGTTGTGTTATATGTGCCTTGTAAGGTGTCCATGAGTGCTTTGAAAGGCACCTTTTAAATAAAATGCATCATTTTTTTTTCAATATCAGCACTTTTTAATATTCTGTACTATTTTGAGTCACTGCTACGACATTTTGTTTGGATGTGCACTGTATAAAGTGTAATCTGAATGACAAACACAATAATTATCATATCTCATCATATCAAGTTCATCAAGAGGAAAACAGTTCTTGAAATGTCTTTATAAAAGTCCTTTGAGGGAGCTGAGGAGCAGTTAACAGTGTTTATTGTTCATCATCTGAAGAATTGTTTTAAGATCTTCGAGGAACTTCTCTGCTTTTTCTTCCTTGTGGCACTCGCACTGAGGACACTCTGACTGCGACTGTAGGGGAAAGAGAGGAGAGAGACATTTAGTGTTTTCACTCTTTGTTTAACTCTTATATTCTGTTTGGGTCAAATTTGACCTGTTTAGACATGTGACCAGGGGCGCATTAACAGCAATGGAGGCCCCTCAAGCCCCCCATCCCTAAGTGGTTGACACACTAGATTTTGCCTGTAAAAACTCAATACAAGGTCATCTTTAGCTCTGTACCATTTATTTGTACCATTTTATGTACCAATGTATGAACCATTAACTATGTGCATTTCACTTTTGCAAATGAGCCAACATATACTCACTCACTCACACACACACACACACACACACACACACACACACACACACACACACACACACACACACACACACACACATTTAAAACCTGAACACAACTGGACTATAAATTAATTTTTATCTCCATCATTTATTCTTTATTCAGATTGGATAACTGCAGTTTGTCAGAGATCAGCTGTGCTTCTCTGGTCTCAGCTCTGAAGTCCAACCCCTCCCATCTGAGAAAGCTGAATCTGGGAGGAAACAAGCTGCAGGATTCAGGGATGAAACTACTGTGTGACTTTATTGAGAGTCCAAACTGCAGACTGAAGGATCTGAAGTACATCAGCACAATACTTCACTTATATAATAACTGTTCCATAGGCTATGCAACAAATCAAACATATTGCAAGCAAATAACTGATTCATCTCTATGCCATTTATTTATTCAATATATGGCTCTAATGGTTCTACAATAAACCTCACACTTACAGAAAGTTCTGATTTTCATTCCAGCCAAGCAGGACCACAACAGGCTCGACTCATTTTAAGCACCAGTCTTCAAACAGTTGATTGGTGCACAAGTGTGCTCTTGATTGGTCTGAACAAAAACCTGTAGCCACGTGGCTCATTATGGAAAAGGTTCGACATGCCTGCAGGTATCGACCGAAATAAATCAACACCAAGTAGTATCGAAACATCTCCCATCAAATGATACCTGCAATCGATCCTTTTTACACCCAGAGCTAGAAAATAGGACTATTTGTATGGACTTGCTCACAGCCAATCAATGTTCTTGGATTTAATTTGACATGTGATTGGCCCACTGCCACAGCAGCTACGACCCGTCTGTGGTCGTGTAGTCGTGGTGAATTTGAGTTATTAGTTAAATATATCTGTGTAGGGGTTGAGCATAGCTCAGCGGGTAGCGCACCCGCCCCATGTGTTGAGGCTATAGTCCTCGTTGCAGGCGACCCCGGTTCGAATCCCGAGCCGAGCGGTCTTATCCTGCGTGTCATTCCCCCTCTCTCTGCCTCCTGTTTCCTGTCTCTCTCCACTGTCCTGAACATTAAAGGCAAAAAAAGCCCAAAAAATATACTTTAAAAAAAAAAAAAAAAAAAAAAATATATGTGTAAAAATCAAATCATTTAGATGTGGAGTGGTGGCATTTTAGAAAATGTAATACTGCTGTTCACATGATGGGTATGGAATGAAGTAATCAGTTGGTATCAGTGTCACTTTAAGGGTACTTGGATTGGTACTGGTATTGTAATATCTCAAACAATACCCAGCCCTAGGCAGGTAGTTACGGTGGTAGAAAGTTTGCCAACTCACTGATTTCTTTCAGAAAGTTTAGTTGTGCGACCTAGAATAGAATAGAATAGAATGCCTTTATTGTCATTGCATGTTAACATACAATGAAATTAGCTGTCTCTTAAAAAAAAAAAATTGTACGCCATTTACTCACATGCACACACATTGAAAGAAACTACCCTTGAGGTAAAATTGCTGTGGTGGCAGTGAGGATTGTGAGTTCACTTCACTGATAGCTGTTGGTTAGAAGCTGTTTCTGAGTCCTGAAGTGCGGGTCTTTAACTGGGGATTTCCACTGTTCCTGTTTGTTGCTGAAATACGATCAGGAGGCTGCACGGGTTGTTTTATTTTGAAAGACGGAAGACGATTCTGTGTCGGACTTCCTGTCTGGTGCAATCTGCTCTGTTGAGCTTGTCGTAAGTTAGAAACAGCTCCGTCAAAAATAGAAATGCTGCGGATTGATAGTGCTGACACGCTGCTGAGACGCTCTCGGTGGAAACACTGTCATTGATTATAGTGGTACCTATCAGCTTCCTCAGATTCCTCAGGAGGTGGAGTCTCTTTTGAACATCCACGCCTGATTTAGTTTAATGATGCAATAAACAATAGACAAGACAATAAACAAGACAATAAAACGTCCATACTCCCAGTTGGTGAAAGCCAAAAAGTCTGTTGTGTATCTTTTCTGTGAACAGATGCTGTTCATCATTAAGTACTCTCTCATTGATTGTGATTGATTGTGTTGTGGCCAATCACACGCCTACTCTGGATCCCATTTTCCTTCAAACACATTCTTTATGAGACGTTGCCTCAATCTGTCAGTTTGTTCATGTATTGAGGCATGGTGTGTTGCCGGAATGATGACTGCAACTATACAGAGATGCCAGTTCTGCCAGTCCATTATGTGACTGCTTCCACATGACCAAACCGACCCAAAGGTAAAATGCAACAAAGAGGCAACTGATCTGCTGATTTGGACCAAAGTAAATACCCTTATTATTTGCCAGAGAAACAAAACTAAAGAGAAGTGGTGCCCAAATGCTTGTAATTGGTCAGGAGGCAGTCACATCACATTCCCACTACAAACCAACCACTTAGGAGAGTTTGTGACCAGACCATGACCACTTCCTCAAAAAGGGTTCACCATGTGCTTTTTTGGTCAAACCCACCCAAATGAACCATACCAAAGAGGTTAAAAACGTTCAACCAGACTGAACTACACAGAAAGTAAAACAAACAAGACTCAACCCTCATCAACATACCAACGTCGTGTTTGCCTCATTTGGACAAAACAGTTTTCACTTCTCCTCCAATCTTTAAAAAAAACCCCAAAAAAACCCATTTGTTTCCCTATGCATTTTATTAAAGCCTTCCTCCGCTCAACGTGGTTTCTTCTTGTTTCTGCAGTTGCATGTTTCAGAATAACTAAACACAACTTTTTTAGAGCATGTCTTGACAGGATCTTTGAGTCAAAGGAAAAATACTTTGCACATGCCAATGTGTATTTCAATGTTCTGGGGCTCTACTGGGACATGCATGATTTACAGTCTTTTTTTCCCCCTTTTTGCAACCTCTCAGTTGAGCCTTGGTCATAAACAGGCCTTCTTTAGCTCCCGTCTCTTTACCTCAGCTTAAATGTACCGTTTTATGTGTCCTTGTTTTTTCTATCTAATCTTAAAGGCTTTGAATGCACTTTGAATTGACTTGTAGTGGAAAGGTGTGACACTATAATCCAGGCATAAAAATAGAGAACACATACAACATAATAATTTTAGAATGGGTTTTAGCCAAGAAACTAATTACTTAGTGAAAACTGTATTCTATATCCGGTAAACAAATATCCAGTGGGCCCCACATGGGTTAAATGTGGGCTATGTTGGTACTGAGTGGGCATGGGCTTGAACTGGGTGTAAAAGTGAAGAAGGATCAAGGATTGGTTTGATCATTTTAATCTCAGATTGTGGATGTAGGATCACTGCTTTTGACTCAGTCTTGTGGAATGTGTTTTGGTGTTAATAGGAGGGATGTAGCTCTTCTCCTGTCCTGGCTTATATCCAAAAAAGCTAGAAGCTCAGAGTCCTGGATGTGGAGACCCTAGTAAAATGTTAAGAAATCTTCTTAACACTTGTTTGGTCTTGTTTTGAGGTTGTATGACTAGTGTAAGATATTCATATATGTTCTGCTCTTAGTCATCTTCTATTGCGTAAAATTACATAGGCTGATATGTTTGACCAATCACAGATGATTTCTTTGTTCTCTTAGAAACTATAATAGTTTAGTCTCTTTGCTGGTTGAGATGAGCTGATGTCACTCTGTATGAATGCTGTCTCCTTATTGTGAGATAATAATTGTTTAAGCTTCAACCTAGCAGTGTTTTGTGTATTACTTCATTTTTGTGTTTAGTGCTTTGACATGGTTTCAGTAACATGGGCCCCACATGTGAAGCCCATGTGGGCTGGCTAAATGGGCCCCATTTAAAGTCTGTGTAAAGTAAGAATAAATGTGTTCTGAGTTTGACATACCACAGAAAAGTGTGTTGTTAACCACCCTGCCAAATTTGAATGATTAAAAAAATCGCCAAATATATAAAATTAGGCTCCAAAGTTTTGTCAAAATCAGCCTCTTTCTCTGCTACCAAACGCTGTGGGCGGGGCCTCCGAGTCTGCTGAAGCCCCGCCCCCTACCAAGTGTCACCTGTCAATCAAAGTCACCACCTCTACCAGAAACATGGACGCTACATCTGAGAGCTTTCTGCTGCTAACTCAGCTGCTAGCTCTGCGGTTAACTCTAACTCTAACTCAGCTAACTGGCTAACTGTAGACTGTAGTAGTAGTAGTGTGCGCTGAATGTATTTATACCTCTACAACAGCAGGGGCGGGTCCATTCTGATCCCACACGGGTCTCACCCAGTTGGGCCCCACCTGAAACCCAGTCAGAACCCACTTGAAGCCCATATGGGCAAACACAGGTGGGACCGTCATGGAAACTACGAACAAAACAAACCCACTTTGCTGCCCAAACTCAACCCTTATGGGGCCCACATGGACACACTGGGTGCTAATTATAAATAATTAACTGTGGAATTGGTCGACCAATAACAGTTGTCCTTGTAGCGTAACATAAGTACTGTAGTACTGATACAGTAACATAAACCACAGCTAAATAACATCTTCATTCTCTACCTTACTAATTCAGTTATGATTCATTTTCATCTACCAGTCAAAATATACAAATGTATACATGTGAAAATAGCTGTTATGTAAATAGTTTTAAAAAATACACAAGAGCAAATGCATCTTATTGAACTTCAGATTTGCTCTTTTACAGTATTTTGTACTTTCACACACCAATCACAACCAATCATTCACATCCTGAATAGACTAGCAACTGTTTCTGTCTTGCTCACCGGGTTGAAGCCTCTCGATAGGGCCTTTAACATACTGGACAGGGGTGAGGAAAACGGTTCAACAGTTTCAACAGTTTTAACAGTGTTCAACTCCTGGATGAGGACTCTAACTTCATCAGCAAAGCACGTCAGGGTGGTCTGGGGGCAATTCTGCTGGAGAGAGGGAGAGAGAGGGAGAGAGAGAGAGAGAGAGAGAGAGAGAGAGAGAGAGAGAGATAAAGATGATGCTGTGAAATCAACAACCAACCAACCAAGATTTAAAAGTTTCAGTTCACCCAAATAACAGAAAGAAAGCTCTTGCCTAATTATCTCTTAGCTTAGGTTGTTCAGTATTATCGGCTCTCCTTACTTCCTTAAATCAAGCGTCTAAGGCAGGGGTGTCAATCACAATCAGAATACTTTATAAATCTCAAAAGGGCATTTCTACAGTCAGCCCATTCATTATAAATAGAATAAGATATAGTAAAAGACAACGACAATAAATACAGCAGCCGTCATCCACAATCAAGCATCTTAACAGCATCATCATCCTCAACATCAGCACCAACCAGTGACACTCAGTGAAAAGCCAGATGCAAAAAACCAAAATCAGTGGGTTATGCTTGTTTTGCATTTGGCCGAATAAAATAATTTGCATAACAATTTTTTTTGCGTGGCGATACATAATAACACCAGCCTGAGAGCGTCGTCAAAATTCATTGTGAAGCACGTGATCAGGTTGGCACATTATTCTATTAGCCTTCTGGATTAAGATCATTGAGCTTGACACCAGAGAAAAGTTAAAAGTTTGGTAAAAGGTACAGAAAACATCATGACAGACACCAAAAGAGCGAAGTTTCATCTTTGATTTGTTCGCTTAATGATGCCTTCAGTATTCTCACTGAACTTCAATTGCGAGTCAAAAATTAGTTCGACACTACACCAGGGATATTATAGTTTTGAAATTTTCTTTACTTTTTATTTTTATTTAGTTTTTCAGTTTGCTTTTTTATTTCGGTTTAGTTTTAGTTAGTTCAACAAGTGATTTAGTAGTTTTAGTTTGGTTTTATTTTGAAGGAATTGACTAGTTTTAGTTTAGTTTTTATTTTGAAGGAATTGACCAGTTTTATTTTAGTTAGTTAGTTTCAGTTTAGTTTTTATTTAGTTTTAGTTTTTCAGGTATTAAGAGAAAGCCTTGACTTGTAGAAGCTGAAAAGGATGAAAGAATGTTTGACACCAAATATCAGTTTATCATCAAGTCCTTTTTAATTTCATTGTTTAAGCACGGCTGCTGCAGGACAGGAAGTCACCGAGGGAGAAAACGAAGGTGAATTTATCTGGTCAATTTAGTTTTACATTGTTCATTGTAGTTTTTATTTAGTTTTCGTTTTTGTTTTAATTGTAGTTTTTATTTTAATTTCAGTTAACTAAATACATTTTTCATTGCTAGTTTTAGTTTTAGTTAACTATAACCCTGCACTACACTTCCTAAAATCTGTAATGAGTTCCTTTGTTTTTGAGACATTTAAATCAAGGAAACTTCTTTCTTTCTTTCGTTTCCGGTGTTTGGTGGTGAGAGGTGAGGAGGGTTTCTACATATTTAGTTCTTTTATGTTTTTTTTGTATGCTTATTGTGAGGCATCTGTATTTATTTTTTGGGTACTGTTAGTGAAGTTTATTTCGTGTTTTTTTCCGTGTTTTCTCGGCGGGGATCCCTGTCGCCCGGTGCTATGGTGGAGCAGGTGCTGCTGGAGGTGGGAGAGCAGGTGGGGCACGTAAACATCTCCTACGCCTCCCGTATGAACAAAGCTGTAGTGGTGTTTATGAAGGATCAGGGCTTTGTCACTCAACTCATTGAGTCTTAATGATGAGCTTCTCCAAGTCTCCCTGCTGGCGGTTCCGTCTACCCGGACCACCGTGTCAGGAGTTCCTCCCTTTATTCCCAATGAGGCGTTGCACAAGAAGCTGAAGCGGTTTGGTAAGTTTGCGAGCAGTCTCCGCTCGGTGGCTCTGGGCTGCAAAGTTTCAAAACTGGAACATGTTCAGTCTCTGCGGAGACAGGTATTCATGTTTTTAGACTCTCACACTGGAAAATATCTTTCTGAGTTAAGCATGAAGAAACTTTATGGTGTATGCCAGCTGCTTTAAATGTGGAGATGTGGAACATAAGCGGATTGCGTGCCCGCACAGGCAGCAGGTGGTGGGGGCTGCTCTGCCTGTGGATGTCCGGGTTGTAGGCTCCTTGGCCGGCGGCTCCTCGGCCAGGGGGTCCGTAGGTGGGGGTCCGGTGTTGAAGGATTTCTGACAGAAAGTTCCGTGGGAAAAGGGGCGACCAAGATGAGAGCAGAACAGGAAGCAGTTGTAGCTGTTGTGGAGCAGAAACAGGTCGAGTTTGAGAGGAGAGCAGAGAAAGAGGTGACTGAGGATGTTGAGGCTGAACTGTTAAAGGACAGTCTTGATGATAATACGAATTTGGACATGGAGGATGACTCTGGTGGTGTTTCTGTGGCAGACAGTGGCTCCCAGAACACTGACATATATTCTCTGGAAGAGATCAATACTTTCTTGGATGAAACTTTCGGTAAACCCAGTCCGTTTGAGTAATTATTTTCCTGATGGTGAAAAATGAATCCAGACGGTGAACACTCTGGACACGACCTGTTAGGAGCTGAAAGCTGCGATGATGAGCTGCTGCAGGATCTTCCACAGCCGAATCCTGAGGAGAGCCACACTCTGAGCTCAGACATCTCCCTTCAGGAATTGACAGCTGCTGTGACTCAAATGGCTTCTGGAAAGGCTCCAGGCATGGATGGATTACCTGATGAATCTTTTATTGAAGGGACCTTTCCAGCTTCTTGCAGGCGTGCAGTGATCTCCCTACTGTCTAAGAAGGAAGATCTATCACTTTTAAAGAACTGGAGACCATCTGCGCTTTTGTGCACAGATTACAAAATTCTCTCCAAGCTTTGATCTAATAGACTGAAGTTTTTATTGAACAGTTTGTTGGGGCGGATCAGTCTTATTGTATCCTTGACAGATCCATGTGTTTTTAATGAGGGACATTTTTCACATCTGTGATTGATATAATGTCGATGTGGGTGTATTTTCCATTGATCAGGAGAAGGCCTTTGATCGTGGCAACCACTCTTTTCTGTTTGGCACACTGCAGGCTTTTGGTGTTGGGGAGCACTTCCTGTCCTGGGTGATGTTATGGGGGGTCTTAGTCGCACAAGCCTCCTCACTGTCCATTTTTAAAATCCTTTTTTATTCCTTGGCTTTCAACCCTGCATGAGACTCTGCTCCTGTTTTAGTGTTTTATGATTTGTTTTTAGTTATTGTTTTATTATTTTTAAATTTGTTTTAGATTAAATGTAATATTTATAACAATTGTATTCCATTATCTTTATTTAATATAAAAGTTATAATGTAAGATCATGCCAAACTAGTTGATATGGTGTTTTATAGGCTTTACGTCGATCTGATCAGCTATATCGGATCAGCCAATATTTTGCATTTTATGTAATCAGTGAGATCGGCTGTAATGTCTTAATTCGCCGATCCGATCAATGTCGTCATGTAGAAACTTTTTGCAGATGCTCCCACTGCATATTGCAGGTGGCTTGTGTTTTATCTCATTTACTTTGAAGAAGTTCCACACCACCGACATGTTTGTTTGAATCCGGCAGTTAGTTTTGAGCCCTGACACGATGTGACAGACAATAAAGTTTATTGAATCTTGAATCATGAGCTGTCGGATTCAAACCAACATGTGTGTGTGTGGGCAGACAGATAAAACCCAAGCTATTTAACAATCTGTGCAACAATAAAGAACCTCGTAGGGAAGCATCTGCGAAATGTTTCAACACCACAAATGTACCTGATAGGAACACGAGGAGGAGAAGCCGAGTTTAAGAAACGGAGCGTGGGCAAAGAAAACGTAATCAGATCGGAGTCCTGATCGTGTAAAGCCTAGTGTTTTATTGAGGATTTACTGTTTTTAAGCTAGTTCAATTATTTGGTATAACCTTTTTATGGTTACACCACTTACTTAAATTTAAACTAAACCACATGGACACAAAACAACCTCATTGACCCTTAAAGAAGTGTGGACATCCAGTGAGAATGCTGCACAGCTGAGGCCAGATTAACTTACACTGACTGGCTGTAATTTATTGTTTTTTATTGTAGGACCTTTGTCTTCCTGAGTCAGCAATAAATTGAGTAGATAAGAGTTGTCAGGGTGTGATATTACAGCAGAGAGAAAGCACATACCTCATAGTCTTGGATGGTGGGAGTGTAAAGTTTGCAGTCCAACCTATTCTGAGGAGAAAGAAAGAGTTAACAGTTCTGCACCTGCACAATCATTACAAAATATTTTACTATTACAAGACAATATGACACACACATATATCAGCTTCCACCACAACATACTGTAACGTGTTAGATTAGGATGTAACAGCATGGGATCCCTCAATTCAAATCATTATAGATATAATAGTTGGCAACTAATAAATTAATGGTAATCATGTTTCGTATCACATAACACACTGCTGATGATGTGAAAGTTTCAAGTCGTATTCCTTAACATTTTCTTCAACTCCAGTCCTGTTTCTGACACTATTTATCGCTGCCATGATAACTATTATTTACTTTTACTTTAATTCAATTCTATACAGTGGTTTCCTGCTCTCTGGGTTTCTCCTGTACAGTGTTTGGCTGAACTGTAAACAGATAAACCAGCTGCTCTTACTGATGAAGTAGCAACTCAAACTAAGGTATTTTTAATTGTAGATTAGTCTGTAGATTATTTTATCTATTCATCTAGTCATCAGTCTATAAAATGTAGAACGAGAAAGCTCATTTCCTAAAGCCCATGGTGATAAACATAATAACACAATAAACATTAAATGTCCTGTTTTGTCCCAACCAACAGTCCACAATTCAAAGATATACAGTTTACAATCAATGAAGAATGAAGAAACCATAAAATATTAATTTCCACTCTTAATATATTCATTTGAGAGGTTAGAACCAGAGAATTTAGAGGTTTTAAACTGACTGACTTTATTGATATTGTTCAAGCAACTACTTGATTAATCGACTCATTGTGCTATATTATTATAAATGTTCTGGTATTTTCCTTAAAATCAGTGTACAGACTCATTAGAAGTGTTTGGCAGTGAGACTCTGTCCTGTGCTTGTATCCTCATTGTTTTGCTGCAGATGTTTCTAAGTGTAAATCCTTTGGGAGTGGGCTTGTCATCACCACTCAGTAACAGCTCATAAGCCAGATCAGCACTCCGTCTCTCTCTGCTCTGCTCTCTGTCTCTGAGAGAGAGACTTGGGTCTTTTGTCAAAATATAACTCACCAAGCGCCCATCTTTGTTGTTTCTTGCAGTTTACTTCCACTTTGTAAAGAAGCAACACCCCCGTTTTCCCTGACTGACATCCTCATAGCTGTAGACCCCAAAATGCATCTCTGCATTATTCAACTCCTCCTCTATATGCAACTGTCACGGCCTAATCCAAAGTAATGTCCTCCACAAAGTCAGCCAGAATTGACCTCACTGTTAGTAACGCCTACAACAGATGCAAACAATCTCCTCAAACTGACATATTTTGGTTTTACCCTAAATTGCTGAGATTTTGGGAGAGAGCACTTCCAACACTATAAACAGAGTCTATGTCCAGACCATTCCCCCCAAACAAATTAGCTACCATTTTTGGCGCCACTCCTGACATTAAAGACCATGTAACACTGTGTTTAGAAGAAAATATCTGAATTCAGACATTTTCTTTCTAGCTGCTGAGCTAGTAGCCGAGCTAGCAGCCGAGTCAGTAGCAGAAAGCTCTCAGACATAGCGTCCATGTTTCTGGTAGTTTTATATTTTTATTTATTTATTTATTATTATTCTCAGGGCTCGAGCGCTGACCAGCATCTGTAAACTGACATGCATGGGGTGGCGAGGGCCCGTTCACCGCTGCTTGCAGCTTTAATCATTTTTATAATGTGTTTCCAGCTTTTGTAAAGCACTTTGAATTACCCAGCGTATGAATTGTGCTATACAAAGAAACTTGCCTTGCCTTGCCTAGAGGTGGTGACTTTGATTGACAGGTCACACTTGGTAGGTATTTTTTTAATCATTAAAATTTGTTCAGGGCGATTAACAACACACTTTTCTGTGGTTTGTCAAACTCAGAACACATTTATTCTCACTTTTCACAGACTATATCCTCTGGCTTTTACAACCTTGCTGGCCCGGCACTTACTCGAGTGGAGGCTCACTAATCCCCCATCACCTGACTGTTGGATCAAAGAAGTTCTTCACAATCTAAAACTTGAAAAACTCCAAGATATATGGAACAATCCTTGCCTTGCCTTTAGACTCAGAAGAACACTACTGCACTTCTGTCCTACAGCAGCAGCTCACCTTTAACTCAGATGGATAAGGGTTAAGGGAGGTTTCTAACATACTGTTAAACAATTATGCCTTATCTGTCACTGTCAGTTACCACTGTGCGTCATTATTAGGGCTGGGTATCGTTTTAAAAATGACGATACCACCAATCCAAGTACCCTTAACCCTTTGTAGGTCACTTTGTATCATGATATCTGCTCAAAAACTAAATCTATTGAACCCATTTAACTTTTAGCTCAATCTTTAGCACTTGTATGAGGTATGTAATGTACAGACAGACCATCAGATTGTTCTATGGTTGCTATAGATACAGGTTGGTCTATGGTTGCTATAGTTACAGAGGATACAGAGGATCCTCATATAGTTAATGAGGAAATAAAATCAATGTTTTATGTTGCCATGGTCTCAAAGAGGAAGGAAAAGCAAAGAAGTGATTTTTTTAATAGCACTTTCTTGGTGTGACCTACAAAGGGTTAAAGTGACACTGATACCAGCTGAGTACTTCGTTCCATACCCAACATCTGAATAAAAGCAGAAAAATGCCACCACTCCTCCACGTTTCTAGCTCTGGGTGCCAAAGGGATCGATTGCAGGTATTGTTTGACGTGAGATGTTCCGATACTACTTGGTATTGGTTTATATTGGTGGATACCTTAAAGGTATAGAGTACTGATGGCCAGTCATAGTCATTATACTGGGAAATCCAAATAAAAAGAGATGGGTGATCTGCTCAGCACTCCAAGTTATGGATGCAAGATGCATTGCGGACACATTGATATCCGATAACTCGACCACAAGACCCGACTCGGGACGCATGTGAGGAACAGGGCTTCTCAGGACTGTATGCCAACTTTAGTTTACTTTTAACACTGGCTCGCATGCACGTTGTAATGTATTGATCTCTTTCATAAGTCCCGTTTCCATTAAGGAAGTTCTAGGTAATATTTAAGAGGCGGGAACGTCCTCTCCCTCGTTCCTCTCAGCCGTTGTGTCTCCATTGCAGAGTAGGAACTTGATAGGACTAACCGGACTCTGACCTAATCATTCGATCAAGGTTTATGGGCTGGGTGGATTGTTTCGGGGAGGCAGGGACTCGTTTCGTCACCCTAAAAGTTCTGGGAAATTCTCCTTTAGGTGAGGTTCCTGTTATGGAGACACGCGACAACGGTCACGGCTCCGTAAAATGACCCCGAGGTTCCTGCAGTGGAAACAACCCTAATATTCCTCTAGTAGATGAAGAGGAGTTTGGGACTTTGTTAGTCAGTGTTCTCACTCTGACTGAACAAGACCGAACAAGACCTAACAAGACCTGTGTTGTCATGTGGTGTCCTACTTCATTCCTCAGAATCTCACCGCGTAATTTGCATTAATCTGAACAAAGTGTTTCATCTCATTCTCAATGACTCAACCCAGCTGGACGTTATTGATTGTGGTGCAGAAAAGCTGTTATGAGTCATCTTTGGTTAGAGCCACACACAGTCCAATATGATCTCATGTGGGACGGTTATTAAAAAGATGGGTGGGTGGGAGGAAGGAAGGAAGGAAGGAAGGACAGATGGAAGGAAGGAAGCAAGGACAGATGGAAGGAAGGAAGAACCGATGGAAGGAAGGACAGATGGAAAGATGGAAGGAGGGAAGAAAGGACAGATGGAAGGAAGGACATGGAAAGATGGAAGGAAGGAAGAAAGGACAGATGGAAGGAAGGAAGGACAGATGGAAGGAAGGAAAGATGGAAGAAAGGGAAGGAAGGAAGGAAGGAAGGAAGGAAAAGAAGACAAGAAGGAAGGAAGGAAAAGAACACAGGAAGGAAAGTGGGCCGGAGTGGTTCCCTCTGCGGGCCGGTTCTGGCCCACGGGCCTCATGTTTGACACCCCTGATCTACAGCTACATTCTTAACCACATGTGAAGCCTGTTATGAGCCAATAAATAAACATGCACTTGATTTACTGAAGTGTAAATGGTTCCTGATGGTTCTCACATGCTGACATGCTGCTAACAACAACGACGACTAAACGGAGCTTCTAATGTGTCGAGTGAGAAAAGGAAAAAGAAACTGCAGAGAAGAGACGGCAGGATTTTATAGTTTTGAGACTTTCATTTGTTTTTATGTTTATGTTGTTTTTCCATTTAGTTTTAGTTAGTTTAACGAGTATTTAACTGAGTTTAAGTTCAGTTTTTCAGGTATTTGGATGAAAGCTTTGATTAGTAGAAGCTGTAAAGTAGGCATGGGCCGGTATGAGAGTCTGACGGTATGATAACCTTAGGTAAAAATATTTTATTTTTAGTGAATATGTATTTAAAATAAATAAATAAAAAATAACTGAATTATTTCTAAATAAATAATAAAAAAATAAGTGCAGTCCTTCAACTGAGGCTAAACCTGCAACTCAAGTCACGACATAAATGAATTATTTTTAGTGAAAAAAAAGAAAAAAAAAGAACACAAAATGCAAATAAATGCAATCACTGAACCTGTGGCTCAAGATCAGAACATAAATAATTGAAAATAGTAAAAACACTTCTAAGAGAAATATAAATTAATAAATAAATGCAGGCCGGAGCTTAAAACTGAATCAACAGTTTTTGGAGACTTGCTCACGATCATATTGGATGTATTTCCTCCTCGGCCTGTCACTGACCACAAGCACGTTGGTACCTTCTTCCTCCGAGCCGCGGCCGTCTGTCTTTTTACGGTAGCCGAAGTATAAATACAGCCGACTTGGTGTTTTTAGACGGGGGGGAAAGTTCAGGGGGCTCGCCTCCTTCAGCCATCATACAGCCTGCAGAGCTACCTGCTTGTAACAGCAACCGGAGTACGGGAGGGGTTGGACTTTACGCTGCAGCTGCACACGACCTGAGCGACCTCCACTCTCTCTCTGACGAGATATCACATTAAAAAAAAACCCGCTCATGCCGCAGGAACGGTGTGATGGAACATTTTAGTGGTTTTGAAACCGTGACTTTTTCATACCGTAGTATACCTTGAAACCAGTAACCGGCCCATGCCTACTGTAAAGTGTCAAACATGAGGCCCGTGGGCCAGAACAGGCCCGCAGAGGAGTCCAAACCGGCCCACTTTCCTTCCCGTCTTCTTTTCTTTCCTTCCTTCCTTCCTCCTTTTCTTCCCTCCTTCCTTCCATCTATCCTTCCTCCCTTTCTTTCTGCCTTCATTCTGTCCTTCCTTCCTTTCTTGAACCTGAACTGTGTGTGTGTGTGTGTAAAAGAACACAAAATTGATTTTTCAAATACCGAGGTCAAAAAGAAGACCACAACTAACATGTAATGTTAATACTCCATGACGTATTTATGCAGCTTTCTTGTTTTTAGACGGGGGGGAAAGTTCGGGGGGCTCGCCTCCTTCAGCCGTCATACAGCCTGCAGAGCTACCTGCTTGTAACAGCAACCGGAGTACGGGAGGGGTTGGACTTTACGCTGCAGCTGCACACGACCTGAGCAACCTCCACTCTCTCTCTGACCAGACGTCACATTAAAAAAAAACCCCGCTCATGCCGCAGGAACGGTGTGATGGAACATTTTAGTGGTTTTGAAACTGTGACTTTTTCATACTGTGGTATACCTTGAAACCAGTAACCGGCCCATGCCTACTGTAAAGTGTCAAACATGAGGCCCGTGGGCCAGAACAGGCCCGCAGAGGAGTCCAAACCGGCCCACTTTCCTTCTCGTCTTCTTTTCTTTCCTTCCTTCCTTCCTCCTTTTCTTCCCTCCTTCCTTCCATCTATCCTTCCTCCCTTTCTTTCTGCCTTCATTCTGTCCGTCCTTCCTTTCTTGAACCTGAACTGTGTGTGTGTGTGTGTAGAAGAACACAAAATGGATTTTTCAAATACCGAGGTCAAAAAGAAGACCACAACTAACATGCAGAGGCAGCAGTCCATGACGTATTTATGCTGCTTTCTTGCTGTGCATTTCTCAGTCGTGGTCACTCTTGTGGTCCAGTTTTTTCTTATTACTTCCAATTTTGCAACTTAAATCAACTCCTATTTCATTATTCTACAACTTCCATGCTTGTATTTTATTTAAAAATTATAATTGTAATATATTATTTTCTTTGTTTGTTCTTAAAATGTGGACTGGAGCACGGCCTGCTGGGAAAGGGAGAAAAGGGCTCATCCAATGAATGAACAGTTTGCAGAATCGGGTTAACTCCAATTCACAAATGTAGATTACATATTTCTGGCGATTTTCAAATCGCAGTTCAACATCTACTATATACTATTTATTATATGTATATACACATATTAACACACTGTTTAAAAACTGTGAACTCATCCTTTAAGTTTTCTTGATTTGATTCTGATTTACTAAGAAATAAAGGTATTAAATATCATGCACAGTGTAATAGATGGTGTGTTTAGTTATTGTGTGTTTAGCAGCTGATCTACTGAGAATAACTGCTTAATGAAAACAGGAGCAACAGGAGCAGACAGCAGGATTTAAATGAGGGTTTAGTGTCTTAATGGAGAGTTTGGACGAGCAGAAATGTGATCAGGTTCTAGTGGAAGAGGTTAACTAATATATTGATTATAAATGTGATCAGGTTCTAGTGGAAGAGGTTAACTAATATATTGAGTTATAACAAAAACTAATATTACCAGATAAACCCACATATGGGAGATTATTAGTGACAAATCAATGCGGTTATTAAAACCAGAAATATTAACACAGGTGGAAAAACATCTGTCCTGTGTGTTTTCTGTCATTGTCTCTCCGTCTCCTCATCTCCATAGTAACAGCATTTTAATATCAGCCCTCCAAACGTATTATTTATAGAAGCAGTTACCGTCAGCATCATTACCTTCAGGTTTGATAAATCACATTAACACATTTTCTTCTCTCTCTTCTATTTTGCCCGCTGGGGTTAAAAGGCTTCATATTGCATTCGCATATCACATATCATTTCAAAGCGTCGCTAGATCAGCTTGCTTTTTTTTTTTTTTTTTTTTTTTGCGGCTGATGTCAAGTTTACACACGCAGACATTTCAAATGAGGTGTAATGTTTTTTTTCCAGAGTTGCTGTGTAATAAATGGCACCCTCAACTGAAATCATGTTTTTGCAGTTATTAGATTTTATATGCTGCGATGTTTCAAAACGCTGATAAAACAGAGAAATTAATCATAGGTCAAAATAATTCAAACAAGACAAGATGTCACTTTTCATCCAGTCAAACATCTGGAAACTACATCACAATCACAAACATCCCTCTGTGTTAACCTCCAGCTCGTCCAAAACTCTGCTGCCAGGATTTTTATAAAGTTTTGCAAACACGATCACATTCCTCAGTTACTGGCTTCTCCACGCGCTACCTTCTGCTTTTATAGTAGATTTTAAGATTGAACTGATTACTTACAAAACCCCCAAGTGGCTCTAAGCTGTCTATCAGATCTGTTACTGCTCTCTCTGAGATAATATTATGGCTCATTTATGTTGTTTCAGGGTTCAGATTAAGACATAAAAAGGGGAAGAGCCTCTGCAGTCTTTTTAAATCGCTGTTAAATCCACTTGTTTTAAATTACTTCTTATATTTTGTGACATTTGTTTGTTTTCAGGTTGTACATTTCAATTGTAAAGCATTTTGTACTTTGCACTTGTAGACTAAGTTAACATCTTTGCTGTCTTGGTTTATGTTTAGCTGCCACTTTGTGCAATAAAACAGTTAATGAACAATGTGCAGTCAGTCAGTCATGGTGGTGCATATACTGTATGTGCTGTATTATTTTAGTTTGTGTTGGAAGTATAAAAGGTTGTGAAGAAGCTTTATAGACTGATGCTCTGTGTTGTTTTTGGTTTCAGGTGTGATATTGGGATATTCATTGGGGGTTAGGGTTTGTAGGTCCCATTATATAAAATAAAACTACTGGATTTTCTTTTAATCTAAAATAGAAGCTGCAGGAAAACCCCATTATGTTTAAGTGTGTCTGATTAGTGCAAAACCATTATGCATTAAGTTTTGCACTGAGGTAGAAACCAACCTTGAACCCACAATTAAATGTCTGAATATCTGTCTAATATCTAACCTGAAACTAGCTTCAACTTTTTATGAGACAGTTTTCTATTTCTAGCCTGCGCCGCTGCTCTGAACATGATATCTAAACAGGACTGGGACTCACTCACTTAACACTTGAAAGAAGAGAAGAGGATAAACTGTGAAACTCGTACCGAGTGTAGTTGTTTGCTGAGTGACTCCAACTGTGTGATGCTGTCCGGGCTGCAGGGAACTTTCTTGGACTTTTGCGGAGTCAGCGTTGACAGACAGATGAAGCATAGAAGCACAGTCGTGAGCGCTGGCCTCATTCTCGGCATGGCACTGGCAGCAAAACCATCATCTGTGTCACATTATCTGCTGCTGCTGCTGCTGCTGCTTGATGGTTGGCACTACGGCATCCTGCTGGAAACACAGCACCTGTGTGGTCCCGCATGGAGTCTCCGGATTCAGGCGTGAAGTGAAGCTGAGAGGTCGTCGGTCCCACGTGAAGAAGCGACAGCACACACACAGGTGTCCTGGAGATCCTTGTAATCCAATAAAGACGGTGATTTGTAAATCCCAGATGTGAGTGTGGAAGTGTGAATGAGGCTGCTGGGTGCCGGGGTGCAGGTGGAAGTTGTAAAACAGCTGGATGACAGAGAGCAGAGATCAGTCAGTAATGATTCACAGCTGCACAAAAAGAAACACAAAAAACAAATGAAAGTAGCTCCATAGAAAAAAAAGAAAAATTAATTCTCCAGTCCACACATCACATTTAAAGCTGCATTTACACTCCTTCAGTAAATCCTCAGATTGGATGGTCCACAGCTGGAAAACAAAACCATGAAGCGGAAAGAAAACCCCAAAAATATCTCATCAGAGGAAGAAAATAGCTTATTTCAGAGCATCAACGTGTGAATTCTTCTCTTCAGAAATAATGTCCCAGAGCAGATTAGTGTAGTGAATCCAAGAACTTCCCTCCAGTGATACTTGATTTTTGTATTCTCTCTCTCTCCACTGAACAGCTGCAGGAGTTGTTGAGGAGCCGTTTGGTTTCCTCTCCAGTTCAGTGGAAAAAGACTGCAGTGGTGCAGACGGACGGACGAGTAACGTAGAGACGACCTTCCACCAGCGAGCTGCTCTCTGTCTCAGCCTTACTCTCCTTCCTCCTCTCTGTCTTCACTCTTTCACTTTCTCACTCCTCCCACTCCTCCTCCTCTATTTAAATCTTGAGAAGGACGTTCAATCTTCTCCCTGTCTTTTTATTTTTTTAGGATGAATAGTTTTCTCCTGAATTTTCTGCAGAGATGAAATGAATCACCAGACATTCCTGTTCGTGTGTAATTAAGATAAGAATTTTTACTACTTTAATTTTATAGTATGAGCTTTGTTTCATTATACTTTTATCACCGGACACTTATTAGATAATAACTGCTGTTCTTAATACAAGAAACAACAGAACTTTATGAACTAACCACAGCTATTTATTTTAGGAATGCTGCGTTCATGCATGACACGATCATTTGCATCTGGAAGCAATATGAATTCTGTTATTAAGCGTGACATGACAAGGAAACTGTTTCTTCATCACAGCAGCTTTTCCAGTTAATCATCTACCAGCAGGGCACATCTATCAGAGTTGCAAATATTTCCGGTATCTCTCAGATTACACGCAGCCATTTGGCATGATGATTTATTTTGGTTCAGATATCGATGAACTTTACCTCCAATATGCCTCAGATTTACAGTTGGAGCCGTTAAAGTGTTGAGGTATTTCTTTTGTTGATTTTTAATCTATGCTCCAGGTGCTTGTCGTGCCAAAAGGGGAATGTATCTTCATTTTTTCATGGTTATGTAATAATGTGTCTTTATATTAGAGAGCACCGATATATCAGTCAACTGATATTACCGACATTGGTGTTTATACTGTCCGATGTGTGCCCATATGTTTTAAAAAGCTATATAGTCTGTATTTAAAAAATCAGTTTATTCTACATTCTGCTAAGAGTCCAATTTAACCAGGCAGGGAGCTCTGGTCCTCTGAAATGAAGCCAACACGGAAGTAACTTAGAGCTGCATTCTATCAAAAGGCCACCAGGGGGCGACCGTCTCTATACAAGTCAATGGAGAATTCACCAACTTCTCACTTGACTTCTAACCTCAGTAAACGTTTTCAAAATGTGTTTATGGTCTCAATCGCTAGTTTAAAGCCTTCTTCAATGCAGTATGATGTTCATTTGGGACATTTTGGCCTCCCTGATTTTATATGTGACGATAAAGCAGGGTATGCATTAGGGCGTGGCTACGTCCTGATTGACAGGTTGATTGACCAATGTCCTCCAGATCCAGCCCTCGTAACCATAGCAACCTCCCCACTCCGCCCGTAGCTCTGCCCATACTTCTGCCCATGGCCCCGCCTCATGCCCATATAAGTAGAATCCGTGTTTTTATTTTTCCCAGCATGCACCTGAAATTTTCAAGATGGCGCTGCCCAGATTCGAAACTATTGGCTTCCGAGCAGCAGTCCACAAACCAATGGGTGACGTCACGGATGTGATTTCTTTTATACAGTCTGTGTGTGAGACCCATGTTTACATTTGAGAGCTGTAAAAAAAACACTTTAAACATTTCTATTAGCCAAACTTCTCCTAATGTGAACCTTTTTTCTCCACTTTTGTGCAGCTGATACACATTTTCTATATATGCAAATGTACAAAATCAGTGTTTATTTAAAAAGAAATTCCAAAATCAGCATTCAAACATGTGTTCATCATCTAAAAGAGTGATTGTGAATGTCTTTTTTCTCCATAAATAACTAGACTACACTCTTGCTTGCTCTTTTTGACAGCTTAATCAAACATTTATTATTATTACTGATGTATGAATGTATGAATGTGAATTGGTGTAGAGATGAATTATGAGTTAGAATATGAACAGTGTGTAAAGAGTTAAACTGTAAAACATCACTGCCTCTCTTACATACCAAAAATATGAGAAGTCCTCTACTTGGCTCTATGGTTGGAGGCTACTGCAGACACTAAGGCAGAAAACAGTCAGACTGGAGTTTGCCAAAACTTACATCACAAAGCCACAATCCTTCTGGAAGAGACAAAAATAGAGCTTTTTGGTAAAACACATCATGGTACTGTTTACAGAAAATGAAATGAGGCTCCCTTCGGTCAAACATGGTGAAAGGTGACAGATGTTTTAGGGTTACTTTGCTGCTTCTGGCACTGGATGCCTTGACTGTGTGAATGAAATCATGACATCTAATGACTATGGGGCTCAATGTAGTGCCAAGTATCAGAAAGCAGCATCTCTATCAGAGGTCAAGGGTCTTCCAGCAGGACGACCACCCAAACCACATGGAAAAGCACTCAGACATGGTTAAGAACAAAGCGCTGGAGAGTTCTGGCCAACAATGAGTCCAGATCTGAATCCTAGAGAACACATGTGGAGAGATCTCACAGCTGCCGGGAGAAGGCATCCCTCAAATCTGAAAGACTTGGAGCAGTTTGCAAAAGAAGACTGATCTGAAATTCCAGTAGAGAGATGTAAGAAACGCGTTCTCATTTGTGTTGTTCCAATGCAAACAAAAGAAATAAACATGTACCAAAACATTTTTAATAGCAATCATTTTCTGTTAGACGTGGTGCATTATCTCACAGAAGTTGTATATGTTTGATAACCAGTGTGATTAAGTGTATATAATGAGATTATCGGCCGCTATAGTCTCTAATATCGGCATCAACCCCAAACTTCCAGTATCAGTCAGGCTCAAATATACTGCTTGTCTTGTTTTGTGACGGTGGTGCAATTAAAGTTGCGCAAAGCTTTTAAAGTCTGTGTAAAGTAAGAATAAATATGTGTTCTGAGTTTGACATACCACAGAAAAGTGTGTTGTTAACCACCCTGCCAAATTTGAATGATTAAAAAAAAATCGCCAAATATATGAAATTAGTCTTCAAAGTAAAAATCAGCCTCTTTCTCTGCTACCAAACGCTGAAGCTCCGCCCCCTACCAAGTGTCACCTGTCAATCAAAGTCACCACCTCTACCAGAAACATGGACGCTACATCTGACAGCTTTCTGCTGCTAGCTCAGCTGCTAGCTTGGCAACTAACTCAGCGGCTAACTATGCTAACTGGCTAACTGTAGACTGTAGTAGTAGTAGTGTGTGCTGAATGTATTTATACCTCTACAGCAGCAGGGGCGGGTTTATGCTAATCACTAAATCCTGAACACAGAAATCTTGAAACACAGTTTGTGAAGCCTAGCTCCACAATTCAAATCTAAATGGTTGAAATGCTTTTTACACCTTTTTTAGAAATACATTTATGACCTATTTAATGTGTTTAGAAGAAAATGTCTGAATTCACTTTAAAACAGTGTGTGGATCCTCTTTCCTTTTGTTTTTTGCCTTCATTATTCATTATTGTGAGAAGTGACCGCTGCAGCCGCCACGTCTCGAGGCTTAAGTACCGTTAAGAGTCACAGACGGACGCTAGCTGCTCCAACTGATTGCCGACTGTCGCTGCTGGAGAGGTTGGTAAGGGGGGAATTACAGGGGTTAAGAAAATATTTTAAATATTTTAGTAAAAGAAACAATCGATCCGTCAGTCTTTTAATATTCAGGGTAAAGTTTGTTATCAGGGGATTTAAGTAGAACCAGCTGGAAAGTCCCTTCCGTCTCATTGTGTTTAAAGTAAGTTAATCAGGGTGGGTATGTATTTCTGGCCTTCACAGTAAATATTTGGTTAAGGAGTCAGTTTATCCAAAGTTAACAGCTGTATGCTATCCATCAGTGTAGTGAGGGAATTTCAGTTCCCAGGGACAAACTTGAGGTTGTGCCTTATCATGACTCCAGGCCCGAAATCGATAATGAGACTCAGGCTAGTGCTATTGATAAAAGTACCAGAGCTAGTATTAATGGTAATATAACTAGTAAGATAAACACAACCCAAGCACCCAGCACTACCAGTGAATGAGGTTCAACTGAAGTCTTAACTACTATAAAGTCAGTGAATAAGATTATACTAAAGGTTTAACTAGCAGCCAGTCCAATTGCTCCAACTACCACAGAGAACTAGCAGAACTGCAACCAGTACATTAGTTCAATTAGTTCAACTAGTGTAGGATTAGCCAAAAATGTCCAGAGGGACGCCGAATTGATCACTGTGCAGAATAAATGTTCCTTTTACAGATTTCACAAAACTGTGTGTTGTCATCTTTGGCGTGAATACGACCTGGCATAGACAGAAATCTACGACATAAAGCTGCTCCTTCACCCTGTGTGAACAATACAAACTTCCTCAACAAGCTAAAAAAGATATTTTGGGAGATTTGAGGCACTGAACACTCCTGCGAGGAAAGCTATTCCTCATCCTGATAAGAAGGCACTTACAGTTCCACCACTACTCAGCTCGACGCAACTTTTTTTAGTATCTGCTCTGCCGAGGTTCCAAGCGAGCCGAGCCGATACTAAAATGCCTATACTAAAATGTGACATCAACAGAAGGCCAGCCACTGATGGCGTCCGAAGTAATGGAGGACGACGTGCCTGGTAACAAAACCGAGTCAAATCGAGTAGAGCCGATTGACGCCACAACTGTATAATCGGAAAAGCCCCATGAGTCTTCACACAGCTGATGTCTGGAGGACCCTGAGAAGAGTGAACATGAAAATCAGCAGGCCCTGTTAACATACCAGCACGGGTCCTCAGGGAATGCACATACCAGCTGGCTCGGGTTCTCACAGACATCTTCAACATCTCATTTGAACCAGACTGTTGTACTATCATGTTTCAAGACTGCTGCCATCACACCAGTGCCCC
This sequence comes from Scomber japonicus, assembly GCF_027409825.1. Taxonomy (NCBI): domain Eukaryota; kingdom Metazoa; phylum Chordata; class Actinopteri; order Scombriformes; family Scombridae; genus Scomber; species Scomber japonicus. The sequence continues at coordinate 36,406,971 of NC_070583.1, read as the reverse complement.
AAAAACCCCACAATAACATGACTGATTATCGCCCCATAGCACTCACCCCCATCATGACGAAGTGCTTTGAGAGGCTCGTAAAAGACTGTATTGTCTCACCTCTAACCCTAATCACTTCTTAAGGCCCATTTATGCTCAACGTTAAATACGGATCCGGATACGGACAGAGCCTTCTGTCTGTGCTCTGTGTTCATTTCGTCCGTATTTCTGCACGTTTCCATAAAGCTTACGGATATGGACCAAACGGAGCAGTACCACCGGAAACCATGGGGGGGGCAGTGTTGCTGTCACTACTCGATACGTAGCTGTAGTGAAACACGAAGAAGAAATAACAACTTTTTGAGGAAAGGTTGAGCATAAGTTGGCCTTTAGAGGACACCATTTCCTCTGCACTCCATCTGAGTCTGGCACATTTACAGGAGAAGAACACACATGTGCGAAATACTGTTTGTGGACTTCAGCTCAGTGTTTTAATACCGTCATCACACAGCATTTGGTAAGCAAACTAGACCCACTGAGCTTCAGCACCTCTATGTATAACTGGCTGCTTGACTTCCTGCCAATCAGACCCTAATCTGTCCATGACCAACGGCTGCAGCGCCAGGTCCGCTACTTATCACGACCTGCTTATCATGACCTGGCCTACAGAGAGGAGGTGAACCGACTGGTGGACTGGTGCAACACAAACAACCTGGACCTGAATGTCACAAAAAACAAAGGAGATCATTGTCGACTTCAGGAGGAACCGGCACAGTCACACACCACTCCTCATCAGCAACAGTGGAGGTGCAGATAACAGACACTATAGCTCTGTCCCAATTCAGGTGCTGCATCCTTTGAAGGCCGGTGAAGTCTGTCCCAATTCGAATGCACCCTTCAAATGCGGCCTTCTTTTCCCTCTTTTTGTAGGATGCATCGCTACGATCCTTTGCGGCCTCCAATATGCAGAGATCGTTTGCGCGATGCTGCTCAATCCCGAAAAAAAATCCAACTGAGCCGCTTCTCCTCTTCCTTTTGTTCTTTCTCTCTTACTTTGGCGGGTAACGGTAAGGGGCGGGAACATTTGGTGACACAACCAGGAAATCCTCTGAAGGCTGAACCGCCCCATTTAACAACGGTTGATGCATTTCCTTCGGAGGTTCCTCCGAAGGAGTCGCCTTTGATCCTACGGCCCTATTACTGTTAATGCATTCAATAACCTAAACTTCTTCCCCGGAGTTGTCTGTGCTTTCTTGTCTCACAGGTAATCTGGGCCTGTAGACGTCAGGATGACAGATTCCAGTCCCGGACCTTCTAGCTTCATTTGTTTGATTTGTTTGATTTGATTTTCATTGTGCTTCTCTCTCCTCTCCTTCCTTTCTCTCCTCTCAACCCCAACTGGTCAAGGCAGATGTTCTCCCACGCTGAGTCTGGGTCTGAGGGTTCTTCCTGTTAAAAGGGAGTTTTTTCTTGCCACTGTTGCCAAGTGCTGCTCATGTGGGAATGTTGGGTCTCTTGATGAATGAAACCTGATGAGTTTGGTTTAGAACCTGCTCAATTGGAGCTTTTCCACTACACAGTTCCAGCACGACTCGACTCTGGTTTTTTTGCTTCTCCACTAGGGATAGTACCTGGTACCTGGTACTTTTTTAGTACCTGCTCTGCTGAGATTCCAAGCGAGCCGAGCCGATACTAAATGTGACGTCGGCAGACTGCCAGCCGCTGATTGGTCAGAAGAGTTGTCGCTGGAAGAGTCATGAGCCGTCCCACACAAGAATCAAACCCGCCATTTTTAAATACCAACAACAGCGTTACAGCATTTCGTTTCTCTTCTCTTTGCTTTGTGTGAGACAGAAAGACACATACAGCAGCAAGTACACCATCGCCTCCATGTCCGTTGTTTATGGGTTTGTGTCGCGTATAAAACGAAGTCACGGCAGTTTCGCAGACACGCTGCTGTGACGACCCCACCCACGTTGAGTAGGTACTTCTTTGTAATGGAAAAGGTTGTTCCTGGAACCGAACCAAGTCGAGGCGAGCCGTGTTGTGCCGGAACTGTGTAGTGGAAAAGTGCCTTGAGATAACTTTGTTGTGATTTGGCGCTATACAAATAAAGATTGATTGATTGAGAGCTCAACAGCTTCTACACTGTTTTACACCGGATGAGGAGAGCATACCTCCCCGCCTCCACTTTCTACAGAAACCATACTGACCAGCTGCGGTCTGGAGCCTGCAGGCTGGAAGTCCCTGCAGAGAGTGGTGAGGATGGTGAAGGAGACCATTGGGACTTCACGTCCTCCCATCTAGATAAACTCTGTCTGACCTCATCATTTTTTTTAATCGTACCTTGCTGATTTGTGAGAGTATTAAACTGAATTTCGTTGTGAAACTACGACAATAAACTTTTTTATGTCCTCATCTTATTATTTGTTTATTTTACTTTATTTATTATTATCTCATTATTATTATTATTATTAGGGCCCAAGTGCTGACCAGTGATATGCATGGGGGGGGCGAGGGCCCGTTCATCGCAGCTTGCAGCTTTAATTATGATTATTGCAACGGTCTCCATATTTAGTTTTTTCGTCTGTCATCACTTGTTCTGTCTTATTATGAGCTCTTAGAGTTGCATGAACCAGACAGCTGCAGTGTAAATAAAGTTTGGTTAGTTATGGGGATGGGATGTCTCCTTCTGGTCAACGGGTTTAGTTGTGAAACCTTGAACAAACAAAGTTCTTGGGTGGTGTGAAATGTTTGCGTGTGAGGAAACTTGGACAAAGATAGGAAACTGAAACTGATTCATGTGTGCAGTAATTCAAAGTTCAACTGAACAAAATTAATCATAGTTAAATAAAACAAAACAAACCCGAAGTTACAAAGTTCACCAAACCCACAGAATGATTCCCAGAGGAAGGAAGGAAGAATGGAAGGAAGGAAGTAAAGAAGGAAGAAACAGAGGAAGGAAGGAAGAATGGAAGGAAGGAAGTAAAGAAGGAAGGACAGATGGAAGAAACAGAGGAAGGAAGGAAGAATGGAAGGAAGGAAGTAAAGAAGGAAGGACAGATGGAAGAAACAGAGAAAGGAAGGAAGGAAGTAAAGAAGGAAGGACAGATGGAAGAAACAGAGAAAGGAAGGAAAGAAGGAACGAACGAATGAAGGAAGGACAGACAGAAGGAAGGAAGGATAGAAGGAAGGACAGACAGAAGGAAGGAAGGATAGAAGGAAGGACAGATGGCAGAAACGGAGGAAGTAAGGAAGGACAGATGGGAGGAAGAAAGAAACGAAGGAAAGAAGAAGGGAAAAAAGGTAGGAAGGAAGGAAGGACGGATGGAAGGAAGGAAAAGAACACAGAAAGGAAAGTGGGCCGGATCGCACCCCTCCGCGGGTCGGTTCTGGCCCTTTATTTCTTTATTATTATCATCCTATAGTTTTATCTTTATTTTATTTATTTGTCTATTTCTGTCTTTGTCTTTTAGTTTCTTTCTGAACCTAGTTTTAGTCTTTTATTGAACTTCTTTATAATCTATTTTAACCTAATTTTTAATAAACCTTTTCTCTTATTCTGCTTATTTTAAAAAAATGTATTTAAACATTTAAGAATCATGAACAGGATCGGTGACAAAGGGCAGCCCTGGCGGAGTCCAACCCTCACTGGAAACAAGTCCGACTTATTACCGGCAATGTGGACCAAGCTCTGACACCGGTCATACAGGGAACGGACGGCCCTTATCAGGGGACCGATACCCCGTACTCCCAGAGACCCCCCCACACAATCCCCCGAGGGACACGGTCGAATGCCTTCTCCAAGTCCACAAAACACATGTGCAGTGGTTGGGCAAACTCCCATGCACCCTCAAGGATCCTGCAGAGGGGGTGAAGAGCTGGTCCACAGTTCCACGGCCTGGACGAAAACCACACTGCTCCTCTTGAATCCAAGGTTCGACTATCCGACGGACCTTCCTCTCCAGCACCCCCGAATTGACCTTACCAGGGAGGCTGACGAGTGTGATTCCCCTGTAGTTGGAATACACCCTCCGGTCCCCCTTCTTAAAAAGAGGGACCACCACCCCAGTCTGCCAATCCAGAGGCACTGCCCCGGATGTCCACGCGATGCTGCAGAGTCGTGTCAACCATGACAGCCCCACAACATCCAGGGCCTTGAGGAACTCGGGGCGGATCTCATCCACCCCCCGGGGCCCTGCCACCGAGGAGCTTTTTGACCACCTCAGTGACCTCCACCCCAGAGATAGGAGAGCCCACACCCGAGCCCCCAGGCCCTGCTTACTTACCGGAAGGCGTATCGGTGGGATTGAGGAGGTCTTCCTTCCACCGATCCACAACTAATAGTAATACCATCTATATGACTTAAAGACAGGACGATCTCCCAGTGTCTTAAACCCCGATCAAAGTAAAACTTGATTAAACTAAACAAGCAGGTCATGTTTGCTTCCATTACATCGAGCTCTCCGTAAAGAGTGAATGTGTCCAATGTTTGAATGCCCCCTAAAGTCAGAATTAACCCGATAAACCAAGCATAAAAATAAATTACCTCAAAAAACAAATTATCATCAGTGTGTATTTGTGTCTCTTTGTCATATCAAAAAG
>NC_070583.1:36363752-36396887 GCF_027409825.1 Scomber japonicus | reverse complement strand
TGTGTGTTTCTCGTAAGTCTGATATTATTAATCATCTGCTGCTGTTCTGTTGGTTTGGATCCAAACATGAGGAAAAACAAACCAAGACCAATTTGATCTCATGTGGGCTGGATCATTAAAATGATGGAATGAAGGAAGGAAGGAAGGAAGGAAGGAAGGGAAGGAAGGGAAGGAAAGACAGGCAAAAGGAAGGAGGGAAGGAAGGTAGGAAGGAAAGATGGAAGGAAGAAACGGAGGAAAGACAGATGGAAGGAAGGACAGAAGGAAGAAAGGGAGGAAGGAACAAAGAAAGGATAAAAGGAAGGAAAAGAACACAGGAAGTAAAGTGGGCCGGATCGCACCCCTCAGCCGGGCTGGTTCTGGCCCACGGGCCGCATGTTTGACACCACTGCTTTAACCCTTAAATACTGTTCTGTTTGGGTCACATGGGAGCGTACCTATGTTCCCCGGGTCCTATGTTCCCGATCACGGCTAACTCGGTTGCTAGCTCAGTGGCTAACTCCGCTGTTAGCTCAGCGGGTAACTCAGCTGCTAGCTCGGCGGCTAACTAAGCGGCTAGCTCGGCTGCTAACTCAGCGGCTAAGTCAGTGGCTAACTCGGCAGCTAACTCGGTTGCTAGCTCATCTGCTAACTCGGCTGCTAACTCAGCGGCTAAGTCAGCGGCTAACTCGGCTGCTAACTCAGCTAACTGGCTAACTGTAGACAGGATCATCCCTATGTTGCCCGGTCACATACAAAGCGGGGAACATAGGGATGATCCCCTTTTCCTAAAGTGGCCCAAAATGCACAAAAATGAAAATATTATAAATGTTATATTTTGTATAGATGCTCCGAATGATTGTCCATTGAGGCTGTTCTGGGTGGAAGGAAGGAAGGGAGGGAGAGATGAAGGAAGGAGGGAGGGAAGGAAGGAAAGAAGGACAGAAGGAAGGAAGGAAGGACGGTAAGGGTTAACACTCTGGTTGCTTTTGGTGATTATTCTTAACGAGCGAAGCCTTTTGGTCGCTGTTTTTGTGTTTTGCTGAGTGCCTCGAATGCCTCCTGGTATTGTGTTACTAGCAGAAAGCAGCAGAGTGGAATCACTTCACTGGAAAAAAGGCAATTCAGTGGTCGCCTTGGAAACGATTTAAAAACAACTCGGCATGTTTTAAATTGAATGATTCAGCAAAACAAAAAAAAAGAAAAAGAAAAAAAGAAGCATAACAGGGCTCCTCGTGTTACGCAATCTACAAAAAGCTCTCAGTCTGATCAGCTGTGTGCAGCCAGGACGCTGACGCTGATTCAACGATGGAAGGTTTCTGTAGGAGACTGACGGCAGGACAGAGCGCTAAGTCAACAACCCAAACGAGTACATCAATATGAGAACAAACATCCCACACACACACACACACGCACACACACACACACACACACACACACTCACACACACACACACACACACACACACACATACACACATACACACATATCCGCTTGGTCTGAAGTTAAAGGACAACTTGCCAGACACGTCATTTCAAGCACACACACACACACACACACACACACACACACACACAGACATAGACACACACACACACACACACACACACACACACACATACACTTACACCCAAGAGCTGAGGACACTGTGCAAAAATATCAACATTACATTAAAGGATATTAAGTGCCAAAAGAGAATAAGACTAACTTTATAAATAAACAATAAAATAAAAAAAAAGGAATAAAAAGGGTTAAACAGATAAAGATTATTAATAACCACAGTTAACTTTAAAACACATGGCGTCAGAAAAAAAACCAGACATTGATGTTTTTTGTTCAACAGAATATAGAAATTAAAAAAAAAAAAAAATAGAAGCAATGAAAATAATACATTAAGTAACTGTGACTGCATTCAGCACTGGTTGGACGCTGGACCTTCAACATCTGCAGGACTATCAGATGTCGATGTTCTTCAGCTCGTTAACAGTTGTCGATTTTATATCCCATAAAAGTCCTTCCATCCAAGAAGTTAACACATCCACAAAAAAAAAAGGGTCAAACTGTCCAATGAGTAACACTTCAAGGTTAATTAAACTGTCACTTCCTGTTGAGGACATTCAGGGTTTTTGACGCTAATCAAACAAGACGACAGCTGCGGGATTCGTTTCCATTGAAGGGGCGACGGATTCCTTTATTCCTTTATTCCTTTATTCCTTTACTTTAGAAAAATTGGGATGTTTAAAAGATATTCCATTGGCGTCTATTTAAAAAGTCGTTAGCCCAGATTACAGGAAGGATTTTCCATTTTTTGAAAGAGTCCGTCTGTTTTAATGCTCAAAGATTCAACGTGTAGTCTGTGACTGCACAGGTATCCCAGCATGCCTCGGGGAATGTTTTCACAGCACTCATTACGTCCTTATTCCCGAAAGTGAACATTTTGTTACCCCCGAAGGAAAGCTTTTCAACTTGGAAAGCTTTGTGTCTCTGCGGTAAAGGGTAATGCCTTTTTTTTTTCTTTTTTCTTCTTCTTTGCGTCACCTCCTCAGGCCACGAAACAAAGACGCCTGTTTCTTTCAAAGCCTGTTACAGTTCTGAGGAAGAGGGGAAGGAAGGTGTGAGAGTCCGTTGATGCTCACTCTCCTCGCCATCGGCACCTGACCTGACCCTCCTCCTCCTCCTCCTCCGCCGCCTCCTCCACCTCCTCCTCCGGCTCCACCCTGCAGGGTTTGAGTCAGGCTAACTTGGGCAGTGCTGAAGGAAGTTATCCGTCCACTTCCGGCGATCTGGAGGTTGACTGTGGTGGCGTAACTGGTCTTCTGGTTCCCCAGTTTGGCGGAAGGTAGGGGGGATGAGCTGGAGGGCAAAGGGGAGGAAACAGAGGGAACGGGAGACGCTGCGGTGGCGTGCTGAACCTGAGGCTGGGGTTTGACTTGGTAGTTTGGGGCAGGTGGAGGGGAGGTGATGCGTGAGGAGGAGAGGACCAAGCAGGCGGAGGGGAGTTGTTGTTCGTGAGCCGGCCGGGAGACGTAGGCGCATATCAGCTGACTGCGACAGCTACCTTCCTCCAGCTCCGGGTCTCCCCACTCCGCCTGGCTGTCGGATGGAGTCGGAGAGGAGAGGAGGGTGTGCGAGAGCGAGGAGAGGGGAGAAGGAGAGGAGGTGATGATGGCGGAAGTCGCACCTGCGTCGAGGATATCGCTTCCGTTATATTTGCTGGAAAGCTCCCGTACATCCGGCCAGGGAACGCTGGTGAAATGCTGCCCACCGACGGAGCCTTTCCCTGGGGTGAGCCTGCCAGGGGAGACTGGAGACTGGAGTCCAGCTCGGGGGCTGAGGCAGGAGGGTGAGCTGCCATACGAGGACCATCCGCTCCTCGGACTGGTCAGACCCGACTCCTGCTGGTCAAAGGACCCTCGAGCACTACCACTAAAACCGAGGGATCTACGGCTGCTCTCTGCCCAGGAGCGGCGCAGTCCACTCGAGTTGCTCCGGGCCGGGCTCGGAGGTCTGTCTGCGAGGTTGGAGGAGAAAGACCTGCGGAGGGTTTGGGACGTTGTTTGGGACACAGGGAGCCAGGATGCAGATGGGGAGGAGGATCTGGAACTATGCAATGGGGCAGAAGAAGTAGAGGAAATGGGGAAAGTGGCATTCTCCAGTGTTGGTGAGCCCAGAGAGGAAGAAAAGGAGCGAGAAGGAGAGGAGGAGGCGAGTCGGGGGTTTCTAGGTTGAGGTGCCGCAACATTATTTGTCCAAACATTGACTGACACGCCGATAGGAGGCGGGGAGAGGATCCGAGGGCTCAAACACGAGGAGCTTGCTGAAGACGCCCTGGGAAGCTCCAAAGTGAGACCGAGCGGATTGTGGGAGCTGACCCCTCCCACTCGTGTGCTCCTGGGGTGGGGAGGCTTGTTCGCCATGGGAGAGGAGTAGTTATGTTGGGGAGGTGGCGAGCACAGGCGAGTAAATGAGGCGGGGGTCGGGGAGGGAGACGGAGACTGAACTCTTGAGCTCGGTTCAGATGCGGAAAAAGGTCGAGCCACGCGGTTGTGTGAACCCGACCAGAGAGGATCATGGGTCTGTTGCTCTACAGTGGCGTTAGCGCTACCGTTAGCGAGTGGCGCCCTCTGTTGACTCACTGACCAACCGCCGTTACTGACAGAACCATTGATGCTGCAGACGGTGATGCTAGCTGCATTTCTGATCGCTGCGGTGTTGCTGTTGTTGTTGTTGCTGTTGGGGTTTTGGGATGAGTCAGTTTTGGGGTGAAGGAATGAGGGGCAGGGGGAAGTGGAAGAAGCGTGAGGAAGTCTCATAGATGGGGAAGGAGAGCGTTGGGAAAGCGAGGGAGGTGCCGATGGAGAAGGGGATCGGAAATAGGATGGTGGACACCTTGGATGTTGGTTCCCATCGACAGCGCACCCTAACTGGGCGTACGCAGGTGTGCTGGAGCCAAGTTTCGGGGAAGGGGAGCGACGTCGTAGATGAGAGGACGGTAAAGAAGGAGTGGAGGCCGGGCTTTGGTTTGCCGCGTTCGAGGGTTGCACTTGATGCCGCGCCGCGTTCTTCTTGGCTATACTCTGACTGATGGACTGACTGATACACGACGCTGCCAAAGACCTGCTGAACGCCGAGGAGGATGCAGTGGGGGAGGAGCACGGAGGAGAGCGGAGGGAGGAGGAGGAGGAGGACGGCGTCGGGGAGGGAGAAGGACCTGCTCTCATGGATGAAGGAGTAGGAGAGGAGGCAGGAGGAGCTCTCATGGTGGAGCTCCTGCCAGAAGAAGAGGGAGGAGGAGAGAAGCAGGGAAGAGCTCTTGGGAAGCTTTCAGCGGTGGGAGAAGGAGCCGGGACGATCCTGAACGGTGAGGAGCAAGGAGACGCTCGAACAGAGGAGGAGGAGGAAGAAGGAGGGAGGGTGGGTGAGGTGGAGAAAGCTCTTATGGGAGAAGGGGAGCTGTGTTTGAGGCTTGGTCTGAAGGCTGAGGGGGCTGTGATGATGGGGTCTGCATCCTGGGTAGGTCTCTCCAGCAGGTCCATGGAGGGTCGGGATGAGGAGCGGCTGCCTGAGGAAGGGCTGGCGATGGACCGAATGGTGGGAAATACCGAATCCTGCTGGTCTGGTTCCCTGGAAATGACAAAAAAAGGCAGTTTAGAGCAATTATCAGGGTGGATATTCATTTTCTGCCAATGCCTAATGAGCTACAGATGTGGTGTTTTGGGTTTTGCGTTGGCGGTTGGTTTGTTTACATAAATCTCAGCCACTCTACCTCTCTTCTCACCCTCTACCTCTTTATTAACATGATACTTTTCATAATTCTGGCCTCAAGTTACCCCCATGTTTTATCTCTACTGGATGAATGAAGTAGAAACATCTGCTCCTGGCTCCCTTAAAACTACACCAGCTGAAAATTATGCAAACATTACTGACTTTCTCTTTGGCAGTGTCTTCCAGCGAAAGCGTGATTCAACAGCATGAAGGGAATATGAGCGCATACTTCTCACATCTAGAGCATGAGAAGACAACCGCACTACCACAGAGAGGGAGTGGAGTCATTTTGTCGAGGAAGGGTAAGTAGAGCAGAGGTGAAGTAAACAGCCCGCTTTTATACAGAGATGTCACAACAGTGCCGTAAAGAAGACGAAGACCCTTCAAAGCCGACATAATGCTGCCCAGACATCGAACACAATAGCGTTACTGTCTAATGTGGTCTCGCCATGCCAGCTGTGTCTTTTTAATGAGCACGAGAACACTTTATTTCATTTCCCCCGTGATTCACTGAGCTCCTCCTCCCTCTCTCTCTCTCTCTCTCTCTATCCATCCATCTATATCCATTAACATTCATGTTCTATTAATGCATCAATAAGCTAAACTTCTTCCCCGGAGTTGTCTGTGCTTTCTGGTCTCACAGGTAATCTGGGCCTGTAGATGTCCGGATGACAGATTCCAGTCCTGGACCTTCAATGTGCTTCTCTCTCCTCTATCCTTCCTCTCTCTCCTCTCCTTCCTCTCTCTCCTCTCCTTCCTCTCTCTCCTCTCCTTCCTCTCTCTCCTCTGTCCTTCCTCTCTCTCCTCTCCTTCCTCTCTCCTTCCTCTATCCTTCCTCTATCCTTCCTCTCTACTCCTCTATCCTTCCTTCCTCTCTCTCCTCTCCTTCCTCTCCTCTCTCTCCTCTCCTTCATCTCCTCTCTCTCTCATCTCTCTCTCCTCTCCTTCCTCTCTCTCCTCTCCTTCATCTCTCTCCTCTCCTTCCTCTCTCTCCTCTATCTTTCCTCTCTACTCCTCTATCCTTCCTCTCTCTCTTCTCTCCTTCCTCTCTCTCTCCTCTATCCTTCCTCTCTCTCTCCTCTATCCTTCCTCTCTCTCCCCTCCTCTCCTCTCCTCTCCTCTCTCTCTCCTCTCCTTCCTCTCTCTCCTCTATCCTTCCTCTCTCTCCTCTATCCTTCCTTTCTCTCCTCTCTACTCCAACCGGTGGAGGCAGATGTTCTCCCACTCTGAGTCTGGTTCTGAGGGTTCTTCCTGTTAAAAGGGAGTTTTTTCTCTCCACTGTGTCTCATGTGGGAATGTTGGGTCTCTTTAAAGTTAAAACCTGAAGAGTTCGGTTTAGAACCTGCTCTATGTGGAAAGAGCCTTGAGATAACTCTGTTGTGATTTGGCGCTATACAAATAAAGATTGATTGATTGATTTTATTATTTCATTGTCCTTTTTTGACTGGTTTGGCTCAGTGGATAAAGATGGCTGCATGCTCGTATGAGAGGTGCTATGTAGATGGACTGTACTTATATATAGCGCCTTTCTAGTCTAGTCTTTACGACCACTCAAAGCGCTTTACATTACAACTCATTCACCTATTCACACACTGATGGCTCATACCAACCTGCTCATCAGGGGGAAGTTAACTATTCATTCTCATTCACACAATTTGACAATATGGGGTCCTATTTCCTTCCTCCCTTCCTCTGTTTCTTCCATCTGTCCTTCCTTCCTACCTTTCTTCCCTCTTTCTTTTTGTCTGCCTTTCCTTCCTTCCCTTCTTATTTCCTTTCTTCCTTCCTTCCTCCGTTTCTTCCATCTGTCCTTCCTTCTTTCTGTTCTTCCTATCTTTCTTCCTTCCTTCCTCTGTTTCTTCCATCTGTCCTTCCTTCTTTCCTTCCTCCCTTCCTCCGTTTCTTCCATCTGTCCTTCCTTCTTTCTGTCCTTCCTACCTTTCTTCCTTCCTTCCTCCGTTTCTTCCATCTGTCCTTCCTTCTTTCTGTCCTTCCTACCTTTCTTCCTTCCTTCCTCCGTTTCTTCCATCTGTCCTTCCTTTCTTCCCTCTTTCTTTTTGTCTGTCTTTCCTTCCTTCCCTTCTTATTTCCTTCCTTCCTTCGCTCCATCTTTTTAATGATCCGGCCCACATGAGATCAAATTGGTGTGTATGTGGCCCTTGAATGAGAATGAGTTTGACACCTCTGGTTTAAGGCGACCATGACCGAGAGAATTAGGCTTTCTGCACCTCGATGCCCTGTACCTGCACCCAGAGAGCTTTAGGGTTTAGGGTGAGCCTGTTGCATGTTGGTACCAGACTGAGACTGAACCCATAAACTGTGGTAACATCTGACAGTCATCTGGACAAATGTTGTTAGTTATGTGACACTTCAAAAGTGAACCATGGCATGGGAACTGTTTGATGCTGCTCTATGAGACACACATCGACCCCCTCTGAGTTCCTGCCATAAATTAAGAAATCCATTCCTGAATTTGAAGTCATCATATTCTCTCTGTTAACCTTCCTCAAATTGACCCGTCTGTTTTGACTGTTCCTTCTTTCCTTCCTTCCCTCCTTCCTTCCTTCCTTCCATCTGTGCTTCCTCTTTCTTTCCTTCTTCTCCCTTTCTTCCTTCCTTCTGTCCTTCCTCCCCCCTATCTACCGCTCTACCTCTACCTCTCTTTCTTCTTCTCTCCTTCTTTCCTCCCTCCCTCCTACCTTCTTTCCTTCCTTACTTCTTTCCTCCGTCGTTCCTTCCTTCCTTCCTTCCTTCTTTCCTATGTCCTTCTTTCCTTCCTTCAACCCTCCCTTCTACCTTCTTTCCTCCCTCCGTCCCTCCTACCTTCCGTATTTCCTTTCCTCCCTTCCTTCCTTCCTTTCGTCCTCCATCCCCCTTTCTTCCTTCTGTCGTTCCTTCCTTTCTCTCTCCTTCCTTCCTTCCTTCCTCCCTCCCTGCCTTCTTTCCTTTACTCCCTTCCTCCCTTTCTTCCGTCCTTTCGTCCTCCATCCCCCTTTCTTCCTTCTGTCGTTCCTTCCTCTCTCTCTCCTTCCTTCTTTCCTCCCTCCCTCCCTGCCTTCTTTCCTTTACTCCCTTCCTCCCTTCCTTCCTTGACTCAAACACAACAGGAGGGTTAAGCTAAGTCAGTTAGTTTTAAAGCCAGACATTGTTGATCTGAGTCTATCTCTGGAATTTGTATGTTTTAGTTATTCAGTAATTGATAAATGTCTTAAATTATGACATGACTATACTACCCCCTAGTGGTCAGTAGAAGTATCTGCAGCTGTTTTTATTGTGGTTCGATTTATAGTTTCGATAACTGAATAATTTACATTTTTTTAGTCATTAAAAAGTAGGTTTGTTATGCAGTACAATTCAGGTATTCTGGAGGGCGATACGTGCAAACATTAGCGTTGCAATAGGACAACAGGTGTCAACAAACCCACTTATATGTTTGCTTGGAAGTGTCCCCAATGTTCTTAAACAACATGAAGAAGTAATTCAATCTCTCTTAATGTTGGCAAGCAAAGCAATCACGGTAAAGCGTTAGGGCTCTTTGAGCTCTTAATTTATGCTGCTATAGGCTTAGACTGCCGGGGGACCCCCATGATGCACTGGGCTCCTCTCTCCTCCTCCCTCTCTCTCTCTATCCATCCATCTATATCCATTAACATTCATGTTCTATTAATGCATTCAATAAGCTAAACTGCTTCCCCGGAGTTGTCTGTGCTTTCTGGTCTCACAGGTAATCTGGGCCTGTAGACGTCCAGATGACGGATTCCAGTCCTGGACCTTCTAGCTTCATTGTTGATTCATTGTGCTTCTCTCCTCTATCCTTCCTTTCTCTCCTCTATCCTTCCTTTCTCTCCTCTATCCTTCCTCTCTCTCCTCTCTCCTCTCTGAAGATGGCTGCGGCCGCGGCTGGCTGCCTGTCTGAGCTGGAACACCTCCTCCTCCCTTTCCCCCTCCCCCCGGTGCAAACGTTGTTTTTTTGTGTGGTGTTTTTATGTTGTGAAATGTGCTTATATGTGCTCATGTTGCTGGGGGTTTTTTCCCGTTCCCACACTGTACTCCCGAGAGTACAGTCTGGGAGCTGCTTTTTTTTTTTAATCCCCCTCTCTCCTCGTTTCTTTCCCCTTTTCTCCCCCTCTTTATTGTGCTCAGTCATCCGGTTCTGTCTTGTTTTGTATTGTATGTTGTACTTGTACTTGTTATAGTGACAAATAAAGCTGTAATAATATGGAAATCTCTGATATCCGAGGTTGTGACTCTTGAAAAATTGGGACATTACATCAATGGGAGGATTCATACTTTTCAGCAGAAATGGAAGAAACCATTGGGAGGAGGGAGGAAGGAAGGACGGAAAGAAGAAGGAAGAAGGAAGGAAAGGAGGGAGGAAAGAAAGAGAGAGAGAAGGAGGGAAGGAAGGAAGGAAGAAGGAAGAGATAAGGAAAGGAGGGAGGAAAGAAGGAAGGAGGGAGGAAGGAAGGACGGAAAGAAGAAGGAAGAAGGAAGGAAAGGAGGAAGGAAGGGAGGGAGGGAGGACGGAAGGAAGGAAGGAAGGAAGGGAGGAAAGAAATTGGGACATTACATCAATGGGAGGATTCATACTTTTCAGCAGAAATGGAAGAAACCATTGGGAACATCTTGGAGTTAAATACAATTTGGAGCTGAACTAACTGGGCACACGTCTGAAATGTGACATTATGGGAATCTGACAGATGGACTTTCATATTGTTTGAGTGCTGTGTTTCTCTCTTGGACCAGTCTTGTAAACTTGTGGAAAGAAAGAGAGAAGGAGGGAGGAAGGAAGGAAGAAGGAAGGAAGGGAGGAAAGAAGAAGGAAGAAGGAAGGAAAGGAGGGAGGAAGGAAGGGAGGGAGGGAGGACGGAAGGAAGGAAGGAAGGAGGGAAAGGAGGAAGGAAAGAAAGAGAGAAGGAGGGAGGAAGGAAGGAAGAAGGAAGGAAGAAGGAAGGAAAGGAGGGAGGGAGGAAGGAAGGGAGGAAGGAAGAGGTAAGGAAAGGAGGGAGGAAAGAAGGAAGGAGGGAGGAAGGAAGGACGGAAAGAAGAAAGAAGAAGGAAGGAAAGGAGGGAGGAAGGAAGGAAGGGAGGGAGGGAGGATGGAAGGAAGGAAGAAAGGAGGAAGGAAAGGAGGGAGGAAAGAAAGAAAGAAGGAGGTAAGGAAGGACGGAAAGAAGAAGGAAGAAGGAAGGAAAGGAGGGAGGAAGGAAGGAAGGGAGGGAGGGAGGATGGAAGGAAGGAAGGAAGAAGGAAGGAGGGAAAGGAGGAAGGAAAGGAGGGAGGAAAGAAAGAAAGAAGGAGGTAAGGAAGGAAGGAAGGAAGGAAGGAAGGAACAGTCACACGTTTGAAATATGACATTATGGGAATCTGACAGATGGACTTTCATATTGTTTGAGTGCTGTGCTTCTCTCTTGGACCAGTCTTGTAAACTTGTGGAAAGAAAGAGAGAAGGAGGGAGGAAGGAAGGAAGAAGGAAGGAAGGGAGGAAAGAAGAAGGAAGAAGGAAGGAAAGGAGGGAGGAAGGAAGGGAGGGAGGGAGGACGGAAGGAAGGAAGGAGGGAAAGGAGGAAGGAAAGAAAGAGAAAAGGAGGGAGGAAGGAAGGAAGAAGGAAGGAAGAAGGAAGGAAAGGAGGGAGGGAGGAAGGAAGGGAGGAAGGAAGAGGTAAGGAAAGGAGGGAGGAAAGAAGGAAGGAGGGAGGAAGGAAGGACGGAAAGAAGAAGGAAGGAAAGGAGGGAGGAAGGAAGGAAGGGAGGGAGGGAGGATGGAAGGAAGGAGGGAAAGGAGGAAGGAAAGGAGGGAGGAAAGAAAGAAAGAAGGAGGTAAGGAAGGAAGGAAGGAAGGAAGGAACAGTCACACGTTTGAAATGTGACATTATGGGAATCTGACAGATGGACTTTCATATTGTTTGAGTGCTGTGTATCTCTCTTGGACCAGTCTTGTAAACTTGTGGAAATTGTAATTTTGCTATTAAATTTTTTTTGTATGTTTTTGGAAAATTGAATAAAAGTTAAAAAAAATAAATAAAAAGAAAGTAGGTTTGTTTTTAGTGTGTTTTATTGAAGCTGAACCAATGCTTGCTTTTTAACAAGCTACAGATGTGGTGTTTTGGGTTTTGTGTTGGCGGCTGGTTTGTTTAAATAAATCTCAAGGAAAGTCAAGGAAGGAAAGGAGGGAGGAAGAAGGAAGGAAAGGAGGGAGGAAGGAGGGTAGGAAGAAGGAAGGAAAGGAAGGGAGGAAGGAAAGAGAGAAGGAGGGAAGATGGAAAGAAGGAAGGAAGGAAGAAGGAAGGAAGGAAGAGGGAAGGAAAGGAGGGAGGAAGGACGGATGGAAAGAAGAAGGAAGGAAAGGAGGGAGGAAGGAAGGGAGGGAGGGAGGATGGAAGGAAAGAAGAAGGAAGAACGAAGGAAAGGAGGAAGGAAGGAAGGGAGGGAAGGAAGAAGGAAGGAAGGGAGGAAAGAAGAAGGAAGGAGGGAGGAAGGAATAGAGGGAGGGAAGGAAGAAGGAAGGAAAGGAGGGAGGAAGGAGGGTAGGAAGAAAGAAGGAAAGGAAGGGAGGAAGGAAAGAGAGAAGGAGGGAGGATGGAAAGAAGGAAGGAAGGAAGAGGGAAGGAAAGGAAGAAGGAAGGAAGGGAGGAAAGAAGAAGGACGGTGGGAGGAAGGAATAGAGGGAGGGAAGGAAAAAGGAAGGAAAGGAGGGAGGAAGGAGGGTAGGAAGAGGGAAGGAAAGGAGGGAGGAAGGACGGACGGAAAGAAGAAGGAAGAAGGAAGGAAAGAAGGGAGGAAAGAAGAAGGAAGGAGGGAGGAAGGAGGGTAGGAAGAAAGAAGGAAAGGAAGGGAGGAAGGAAAGAGAGAAGGAGGGAGGATGGAAAGAAGGAAGGAAGGAAGGAAGGAAGAGGGAAGGAAAGGAGGGAGGAAGGACGGATGGAAAGAAGAAGGAAGAAGGAAGGAAAGGAGGGAGGAAGGAAGGGAGGGAGGGAGGACGGAAGGAAGGAAGGAAGGAAGAAGGACGGAGGGAGGAAGGAATAGAGGGAGGGAAGGAAGAAGGAAGGAAAGGAGGGAGGGAAAGGAGGGAGGAAAGAAAGAGAGAAGGAGGTAAGGAAGGAAGGAAGGAAGGAAGGAACAGTCAAAACAGACGGGGGTATTGTGACCTCAAGTTACCCCCATGTTTTATCTCTACTGGATGAATGACATAGAAACATCTGCTCCTGGCTCCCTTAAAACTACACCAGCTGAAAATTATGCAAACATTACTGACTGACTTTCTCTTTGGCAGTGTCAGCAGGAAGGGAACATAAGTGCATACTTCTCACGTCTAGAGCATGAGAAGACGACAACGATTATTAAAGCTGAACTAATGGTTGTTTAACATTTTAATATTAACCCTTTATAGGACACTCATTGAAAGGAAGGGAGGATGGAAGGAAGGAAGGAAGGAGGGGAGGAAAGGAAGGAAGAAAGGAAGGATGGAAGGATGGAAGAAAGAAGGAAGGAAGGAAGGTTGGGGGGAGGAAAGAAGGAAAGAAGGAAGGAAGGGAGGATGGAAGGAAGGAAGGAAGGAGGGGAGGAAAGGAAGGATGGAAGGATGGAAGGAAAGGAAGGACGGAAGGAAGGAAGGAAGGACGGAGGAAAGAAGGAAGGAAGGAAGGTTGGGGGGAGGAAAGAAAGAGAGAAGGAGGGAGGGAGGAAGGGAAGAAAGAAGGAAGGAAGGAAGAAGAAAGGAGGGTGGAGGAAGGAAAGAAGGAAGGGAGGAGAGAAGGAGTGAGGGAGGAAGAACAGATGGAAAGAAGGAAAGGATGGAAGGACGGAGGAAATAAGGAACGAGGGAGGGAGAAAGGAAAAGTGGAAGGGAGGAAGGAAAGGAAGGAAGGAGGGAAGGTTGGGGGGAGGAAAGAAAGAGAGAAGGAGGGAGGGAGGAAGGGAAGAAAGAAGGAAGGAAGGAAGAAGAAAGGGGGGTCGAGGAAGGAAAGAAGGAAGGGAGGAGAGAAGGAGTGAGGGAGGAAGAACAGATGGAAAGAAGGAAAGGATGGAAGGACGGAGGAAATAAGGAACGAGGGAGGGAGAAAGGAAAGGAAGGAAGGAAGGAAAGAAAGAAGGAAGGAAGGCAGGAAGGATATTTTGGGATATTTACAGAAGTTACCAAATATAATTATTTATATAAGTAATTTTTGATTGTTAAAAATAGTGAATATTAGGTTAACAGGTAACACACTGAGATAGGACCAAATCTACATCTGTATTTTTATCATGTAACCATAAAATTGTACAATGTAGGTATTTTTACACTGAAGTTTTGAGTAATGTATTGAATCATGTGATATTTTTCTATAAAGTCGTGTATTTACTAGGGCTGTCAGTGTTAACGCGTTAATCGCGATTAGATTAATGCAATCCATAACGCGTTAATTTTTAAAAAATCTCATTTTAATGTAGCAAGCCTTTTTGTCCCTTCTACTCCCCCGTAGACGGCTCCTCTAGCTGTAGCGCTATGCTTTGAAGTGGCCTCCTGCAGTAAACCTACCGCGCTGATGGAAAGTAAGAGAGCTACTGGACTTTTGAACGGCTTGTTTAACTTTAAAACACTTCCAGACGCTTCAGTTGACAAGTCAAAAGTAAAATGCAACCTGTGTCAAACGGAGTTTAACTACCACCGGAGTACGTGGAGTTTGAGTTAGCACCTCCACGCTAAACACCCAGGTGCAGCCAAGCCAGCCTCAGCTCCACCAAAGGACCATTTTGGAGTGTGGGAGTCGCAGCAGAGCCGTGATTGATTCCCAGTTAAGACACTCTGGTAAGAAATGCTTTACATTATGGGCTTAAAACTGCCTTCAAATGGAAAATAACAGGATTTTAAACATGCAATTCAAAACGCCATTAATCGCAATTAACTATGGAAATTCTGCGATTAATCTCGATTTAAAAAATTAATCGTTTGACAGCCCTAGTTTTTATAAATCTCCACTCAACCGAACCCTCGCCTCCTCTTCTGCTTTCAAATGTTATAACCCTTGTAAACTAATCTATTTATAACTTTACATGCCTCTATGATTTCTTAAATTTGTAACTCCAAGGCCAAACTAAACTCTAACAGTGTTTGTTATATATAGAAAATAAATAAAAGACAAGTTCAGAAGTTTAACGTTTTACTGGAACAAAATAAAACTCAAAGGGTTTAGTTGGCGTTTCCTTTTAAGGAGTTAAATATAATAGAGAAACCAGAAAACCTCAGATGCTTCCAGCTTTCTGTGCAGCTGTTTGTGCTTCCTACATGCCACTCTTACTTATATATAAACTGTTTATAGAACAATTTGAAGTAGCGAGCCATGCACAGCGATGTGGTTGGTGGCACATCCATCAATAACAAGCCATGGTGACACGTGTAATGGTTATAAGAATAACGTTATTCTAAAAGCATGTAATGTGAACATGTGAGTTAAAAGACACTTAAAAAGGCTAAGTTCACTGTAAAGCTGGTAAAAAAGAAAGTAATTCAATGCTTTATGAAAAGATATAAAAGAGTTAAAAATGCATGATGATCTGTTATCTATTGCTCTGGCCTTTCAGGTAAAAGAGGTTAAAGAATAATGTGTCTAAAATGTTTTATTCTTATTTAATATAAAGATTTGGTAAATGCACTTTTAAGTTCTATCTTGTTATGTTTCCTTGCTTCCTGTTTCCCATGAGTATTAATAAGTTTAGTGTCTGAATTTGGTCGGAGTAAATATGAACTGTTTTCTAGCGTAGCCTGTAAACTAACTGGCAGTAAGCTAGCTGCCTGTAAGCTAGCGTAGCCTGTAAGGTAGCTGCCTGTAAGCTAGCGTAGCCTGTAAGGTAGCTGCCTGTAAGCTAGCGTAGCCTGTAGGTTAGCTGCCTGTAAGGTATCTACCAGTAAGGTAGTGTAGCTGGCAGTAAGCTAGCTGCCTGTAAAATAGCTGCCTGTAAGCTAGCGTAGCTGGCAGTAAGCTAGCTGCCACTGTTTCATGTATAGTGTTAGAGATTAGATACTTTCTGCTAGTTTAGGTAATATTTAGTTATTTTTAAAGTAATTTTCTAGGTGCTGTTTAAAACTATTTTATTTCAGTATATTTTGTGTTTCCTGTTTAAAACACGTTGCTAATTTTCTTTGAGATGCAGTTGCCTTCCTGATACTTTTCAAATTGTGTATTTTATTACTGGGATATTGAAGCTGTGAACATTTTTTATATTAAATACATTATAAGAGTGGACTAGCCCCCCCCCCCCTCATTCACAGGGTCCTAACAGATGCTGTACTGTATTTCTGGCATCAAGGAACTCAAGAGAACTGAACATCTGTTTCTGTTTATGGCTTTAAATCCAGGGAGATTGAAGTCTGATTAAATGGTTTTCAGTTTATATATTTAACCGTTTGTATTTTGCTTGGTCAAATATAAATGTCAATTAACGCTCTTACGGGGGCAAAGAGTAAAAACATAGAACTATATTATATTTGGACAACTCAGCTGTTTAATCAAAAGCTCCATTTGAAATGATTGTAGTGATTTAAGAAAGTTGCTCAACCATCTGGGCTGAGGTTAATGTTTGGTCAGAGTTGGGTTTTAGGGTTATGCTAACTTTGGTCAGCACTCTTATTGTGGCTATTGACTTTGGACGATCCAAATATAGTAATATAATAGTTTTGCTCTCAGTTACCTTTAATTCAGAGGTGTCAAACTAATTTTCATTCAAGGGCCACATACAGACCAATTAGATCTCATGTGGGCCAGATCATTAAAAAGATGGAGGGAAGGAAGGAAGGAAGGAAGGAAGGAAGGAAGGAACGACCGAAGTAAGGAAAAAAGGAACGAACGAACGAAGTAAGGAAAAAAGGAACGAACGAACGAAGTAAGGAAAAAAGGAAGGTAGGAAAGACGGACGGAAAGAATGAAGGACAGAAGGAAGAAAGGGAGGAAGGACAGACAGAAGGAAGGATAGAAGGAAGAAAGGGAGTAAGGACAGACAGACGGAAGGAAGGAAAGAAGGAAGGACAGAAGGAAGGAAAAAAGGAAGGTCAGAAGGAAGGACGGAAAGAAGGAAGGAACGAAGTAAGGAAAAAAGGAAGGTCAGAAGGAAGGACGGAAGGAAGAAAGGGAGGAAGGACAGACAGACGGAAGGATGGAAAGAAGGAAGGACAGAAGGAAGAAAGGGAGGAAGGGAGGAAGAACAGGTGGAAGGAAGGACCGAAGTAAGGAAAAAAGGAAGGTAGGAAGGACAGAAGGAAGAAAGGGAGGAAGGACAGACACACGGAAGGAAGGAAGGAAAGAAGGAAGGACAGGTGGAAGGAAGGACCGAAGTAAGGAAAAAAGGAAGGTAGGAAGGACAGAAGGAAGAAAGGGAGGAAGGACAGACACACGGAAGGAAGGAAGGAAAGAAGGAAGGACAGGTGGAAGGAAGGACCGAAGTAAGGAAAAAAGGAAGGTAGGAAGGACAGATGGAAGGAAGGACAGATGGAAGGAAGAAAGGGAAGAAGGACAGATGGGAGGAAGGACAGAAGGAAGAAAGGGAAGAAGGACAGATGGGAGGAAGGACAGATGGAAGGAAGAAAGGAAGGAAAGAACAAAGAAATGATAAAAGGAAGTAGGAAGGACAGGTGGAAGGAAGGAAAAGAACACAGGAAGGAAAGTGGGCCGGATTGCACCTCTCGGCGGGCCGGTTCTGACCCACGGGCCGCATGTTTGACACCCCTGCTTTAATTCTTCACCAAATATATTTTTATTTCCCAAGTTGCATGTTTTTATATTTTTAATTTCCAATTCTTACTGTTAAATGTTTATTTTATGTAAAGCACATTAAGTTGCCATTGTGTATGAAATGTGCTGTATAAATAAAGTTGTCTTGCCTTGATATGGTAAATTAAAAGTTCATTCATGCTTTTTTGTATCGTTCTTTATATTGTTATAATCATATATTATTATCCCAAAAATCCCACAGCACACCTGGACTTGTCTCATGGCACTGCGTTTGGGAAGCCCTGAAAAAAAAAAGACTTTTCCCACCAACACATTTAGTAAAATCCAGGACCCTGATTTTACTAATTCTCAATGCATGGCAGCCAGCAGCCAGCGATTACTACCGTACACTCAATGCAGCTAATTCATTATTAATTAATACTGTTTACCAACTGACTGTGCAATGACAAAATGTAACCTTATGTGGGTATAATTGGGCTTAAATTATCTTTAGATATGTCGTTGTACTGGTGACAATGACAATAAAGCATCTATTCTATTCTAGTTAACTTCAGACGTACCTGCAGTCATATGAAGTGGGGTTATTGGTGCTCCAGGTGTTAGACAGAGCCCGTTTGCCCATGGTAGCGGCTAGGTCTGGTGGCCTCTGGTTGGTGAATGTTGGTAGACAATCCATGGCCTGCACCAACGGAGGGCTTTGAACCAACGGACTTGGCGTCGCCCCTTCTCTTTTTTCTGTGACTGTGTGACTTGAACCCTGCGAGGATCCGTAGTTTGGCGGCGGCTCGTCTGAGAACACCACCGTCGAACCTCGTACAAACATCCTGGTTTGTGAAGAAGAATCATACTTTGGCTCATCTTTCCCTCCAGAGGGACGCAGGGTGGCAAGGCCTTCTTCCCCCAGATGAAGAGCTTCTTTTTGGGCTTCCTCTCCCGTCAGTCCAGGGTTCTGCACCTGGTTCTGTGTAGACGCCACCATCAGCACTACTTCTGGTGGGGTTCCCTCTCCTGTGCAAACTAAGTATTCAGGTCCTGCATGAACACTCTCACTCTCACTTTCATTGTGTTGTGTTGTAGAGGGTTTCTCTTGTATATGCTGCACATCTGGCATATCAGGCTTGTTTCTGTTCTGCTCATCTCCATCTTTGGACATGTTGCACGGTGGTATGCTGTGAGCTGTGAGATTTGGCTTGATGTTTACAGAGTTGAGCCCAGCACTTATCTCTGACCTGCAGACAAACAAGAGGAGAACCAGAAGGTGCCGTTACGTTTACTACATCCAACATGATATAAATGAATAGATGATTTCTGTGAGTCTGGTTCTGAAGGTTCTTCCTGTTAAAAGGGAGAATCGGCTTGATGTTTATAGAGTTGAGTTCAGCACTTATCTCTGACCTGCAGACAAACAAGAGGCGACCAGAAGGTGCATTTACTACATCTAACATGACATAAATGAATAGATGATTTCTCTGAGTCTGGGTCTGAGGGTTCTTCCTGTTAAAAGGGAGTTTTTTCTTGCCACTGTTGCCAAGAGCTGCTCATGTTGGGTCTCTTTAAAGTTAAAACCTGAAGAGTTCGGTTTATGTGGAAAGAGCCTTGAGGTGACTATTGTTGTAATTTGGCACTATACAAATAAAGATTGATTGATTGAGATTGACGATAACTGTATGTAATGTTTGTATGAAATGGTCTTAAACAGTAGTTAGTCTGGAAACTAGATTCTGGCTTCATACAAACTGAAAATGGGAAACCTGCCAAATCCTGGTTTGCTTACATTTTTGCAGGAAAAGATAAGCTGGAGCGTTGCCATATCAGTGTTTACTGGTTATATGAAGGGTTGAAGGACCTGTTGAAATATTTCTCATGTTCTTCAGGGTGAAAATATGTGGAAGTTGGATAAGATAATGGCAAACACTACTGCTGTTTCTCTATTGCCTGAGCGAGGTGTTAACAAGTTCATTATCACTACCAAGCATACTTCCTTTTAAACCTTTATATTTTTCACTTAAATAAGTGTGGTGTTGTTTTTTCAAACTCTAAACCAGGGGTGTCAAGCTAATTTTCCTTCAAGGGCCACATACAGCCCAATTTGATCTCATGTGGGCCGGATCATTAAAAAGATGGAAGGAAAGAAGGAAGGAAAAGAAGGAGAAGGAAGAAAATACAGGAAGGAAAGATGGAAGGAAGAAAGGGAGGAAGAAAAGATGGAAGGAAGGAAGAAAGGGAGGGAGCAAGGACAGATGGAAGGAGGAGAAGAGAAGACAAGAAGGAAGATCGGATGGAAGGAAGGAAGGAAGGAAAGAAGGACAGAAGGACAGATGGAAGGAAGGAAGGAAAAGAAGATCGGAAGGAAGGAATGAAGGAAGAAAGGTAGGAAGGACAGATGGAAGGAAGGAAAAGAGGAAGAAGGAAACTGGGCCGGATTGGACCTCTTGGTGGGCCGGTTCAGTTGCATTGTAAGGGGTGAAATAAGCTTTACAGACCTGAATATTTAGTTTCATTAAATGTGAACATGGCAGAATTTGGGGGTTTGTTTTTGGGAACCAGCATCTAGTGGTTAATATAAATCTTTACCTTTAAGGGAAGGGAGGAGGGAAGAAGGAAGGAAAAGAGGAAGGAAGGAAAGAAGGACAGAGGAAAGAAGGAAGGGAGGAGGGAAGAAGGAAGGAAAGGAGGAATGAAGGAAAGAAGGACAGAAGAAAGAAGGAAGGGAGGAAGGAAAGGAAGGGAAGAAGGAAGTAAGGGGGAAGGAAAGAAGGAAGGAGGGAGGGAGGGAGGGAGGAAGGAAGGAAGAAAAGGAAGGGAGGAAGAAAGGGGGATGGAGGAAGGACAGATGGAAGGAAGGAAGGAAGGAAAGAAGGAACAGTCAAAACAGACGGGAGGACGACAGGAAGGTGAAGGAGTGACGCTGTGGTTAAAGATCATGGTTTGGGTTCAAATCATCACTGGAGACAAGGTTTCAAATTCCTTAAAGATATGCAACCTTTGTTGTCATGGCAACAGTGAACACCACCATTAACTGACCTGAGCAAGATTAAGTCCATTAGAGTTTCTAAATGTCGGTTCCCATTATTTTTCGCCCTATTTCATACCCATGTATTCCTGAAAACAGTCACTCACCTCTCTATTTTTTCTGTCTCTTTAGTATCTGCATGAGTCACGATTTCGCTGTTGTCGCTTAACTCTGTGACACTGCAATCCGAAGCCACGGTAGACACCAAGGGGCTGTCGCTGAGCTGATGTCTGGATGCTGTAGAAGCCACGAGTGTGTCGGAGGAGACGCACGCAGGGTTACGGCTCTTATCCTGGGCGGGATCGGATGTGGATGACCAAGTGGACACATTTTCCTCAGACGTGGTGATCTGGGTCTGGGTGTTGTCATCTGACGCACAGTCCACGCTGGAGTCTCGTTCTATGCTTAAGGCAGAGATGAAGTCCCTGGGCCTGGAGAGGGTGAATCCACTCGTCTGGTGTTGTCCGGCCGTGGTTAACTGCTCTTTGACAAGCACATGACCAAACAGCAGAGGTTCACAGGGGGCCATCGCTGTCTCCTGGAAATCTAGAAGAGAACAAAACACCTCAGTAATGGATTATAAAAGACATCGACCCATACCTAGGGGTGTGACGAGAACGTGACGATATTTCTCGTCGAAGTGAATTTTGTCTCGCGATTGGTTTTCTATCGCTCATTTATGCTCGTCATGTCTTCTTTTTATAATGTCACGTGTGGATCGTTAACCTTGTTGCAGCTTCTACCTCAGAGGTGTCAAAGTCCTTTTCATTCGAGGGCCACATACAGACCAATTTGATCTCATGTGGGCCGGATCATTAAAAAGAAGGAAGGAAGGAAGGAAGGAAGGGAAGGAAAGACAGGCAAAAGGAAGGAGGGAAGAATGAGAGGAAGGACAGATGGGAGGAAGGACAGAAGGAAGAATGAGAGGAAGGACAGATGGAAGAAAGGGAGGAAGGACAGATGGGAGGAAGGACAGATGGAAGGAAGGACAGATGGGAGGAAGGGAGGAAGGACAGATGGAAGGAAGGGCAGATGGAAGGAAGGAAGGAAGGATAGATGGAAGGAAGGACAGATGGAAGGAAGGGAGGAAGGACAGATGGAAGGAAGGACAGAAGGAAGAATGACAGGAAGGACAGATGGAAGGAAGGACAGAAGGAAGAAAGGGAGGAAGGACAGATGGAAGGAAGGACAGATGGAAGGAAGGGAGGAAGGACGGATGGAAGGAAAGGAAGGAAAAACAGGCAAAAGGAAGGAGGGAAGAAAGGTAGGAAGGACAGACGGAAGAAAGGGAAGAAGGACAGATGGAAGGAAGGACAGAAGGAAGAATGAGAGGAAGGACAGATGGAAGGAAGAACAGAAGGAAGAAAGGGAGGAAGGACAGAAGGAAGAAAGGGAGGAAGGACAGATGGAAGGAAGAAAGGGAGGAAGAAAGGAAGAAATGGAAGAAGGACAGATGGAAGGAAGGACAGAAGGAAGAAAGGGAGGAAGGACAGATGGAAGGAAGGGAGGAAGGATAGATGGAAGGAAGGACAGAAGGAAGAAAGGGAGGAAGGACAGAAGGAATAAAGGGAGGAAGGACAGATGGAAGGAAGGGAGGAAGGACGGATGGAAGGAAGGACAGAAGGAAGAATGAGAGGAAGGACAGATGGAAGGAAGGGAGGAAGGACAATTTGTGATAATTGGATTCTTTATTTAATTTATATTTATATATTAGAATTGATATATGATAATTATATATTTAGAAAGTAGAACTGATTCATTACAAGATGATTAGTTAAAACATTTCAATTCAATTTCCATTTTGTGAACTTCAAACGATCAGTCATTTATTTCCTCTTTTCTTAAAATATAGTTAAAGTCTCGTCTCGATCTCGTGAACCCAATATCGTGTCTCGTCTCGTGAGCTGAGTGTATCGTCACACCCCTAGTCATACCATTTGAAGTTGTGGACCATGCAGCAGCAATGTGGGTCTGTCTGCTGATCCGACACTTTGGTTTTGGTCATACTAAATGTTCCAGGAAACCACAAAGCAAGGCATCTTAGAAAAGGTTTTATAAAGTCCAACCTACCTGTCCTCTCTTCCTGAATCCTGTGTTCCTCCTGGCACATGATTTGGGTCTGGTACTGGCTGTAAGTCTTGGTTTGGGTCTGTAACTGCTGCCTTGTGTGGCTCTGAACTTTAGTCTCGGTGTGAGTTTGGGTTCTAGACTTGGTCTCAGTCTTCATATCAGATGTATGACTTAGGAGGTCATATTTCTGCTGTCTGATGGTCTCTATTTTCTGTTTTGTTTGGGTCTGAGATTCGGCCTGTGTCTGGCTTTTAGTCGGGATCTGAGCTGAAAGTCCAGACAGTCTTGTTGAGCTCCAGGATTGGATCCGTTTCTGATGCAGTGGGACCTTCATGGTGCTGGCTTTGGCGCTGTACATCCGGGCCAATGTTTGGACCTTGCTCAGAATACGCTCTGAGTTCTCCATCAGCGCTGGGTCCCCCACAGGGCTGGCCTCAAATAACCCAATGCCTGCCACATCTGACCCCATGCCCTCAAACAAAGCCCGGTTGGCGGTGACAATCCTGGAGTGGCGAGACCATCGGCCCACTTTTATCTGAGTGGGAAGACCGTCAAGGCTCCCGCTGGTTTTGAGGAGGTCTTTTTGTTTGGTTCTCGTCCAGTTGGACTGAGTCTTGCTCTCAGTTTTGTCGCATTGCTCTGAATTCTGCAGAGGTGACGATGGTTCTTTGTGGCTTGGACTTGGTTCTGCCGGGGCTCCTTGGTTCGATCTACGCCCGACCGTGACAGCTTGCTCTAAAGGACTAGTCGCTGTTTCATCTCTGCACTTGCTCTGTTTGGCGATAGACGGTCCATCTCCTTGCAGTGAATGCCCAACTTCCTCCCCAGTAGCCACAACACTGGTTTTCACCTCTTTTACGTCGTCCACTCCTTCCTCCGATTGTTCTTTGCAGCTTTTTCCAGTTTGGTCCTGAATCTCTGTCTCTTCTGCAACAGGCTTGATTGGGTTCGACTGCAGATTCAGATCCACTTGGTTCAGATTGTCCTGTGTTGTAGAGAAGGTTGGCGACTTGTCCGGGCCACTTTCCCCCTCTGCCTCAAACTCCAGGGAGCTGACTGGTTTATCAGCCGGTCCATCATTAGGTCCATCTGCTGAGAGTGGAGGTTGTGGAGAGACGGGACCAGTGGGGGAATCTACCTCTTGATCAACGCCTCCATCGATTGTTTCGGTTGTGTCATACTTGTGTTTCTCACCCTCTGCCTCCTCCGGGTGTCCACCCACGTCAAAGCGTGACACGGAGTCCTTCACCAAACCCGAGGGGATCTGCGAGAAACTGTTCCTCCTTCTTGACCCCACTCCTTCCTGTCCATCTTCCTCTGCATCTACTTCCTCCTCCTCTTCCTCCTCGGCCTCAGCTGCTGCCTTGTAGTAACTCCTGATTTTTTCGATGATCTTCTGGTCACGCTTGGTAAGGTGGGAGCCTCGTTTGGGCTGCTGGCGGCTCTGGATGGGATGATGACGGTGGTCTGGATTTGGGAAGGAAGTGGTGGCCTGGTTCTCGCTGGGTACATGACAACTCGCCTCTTTCTCCTCCTCTGTTGAGATGGAGGACTGAAGGTCTGATGGAGGAATAGGGGAAGAGAGAGATGTTGGAGTGGGGAGGGCGCTCTCTCCTTCTCCTTCATCCTTTGCTTTCCACACTTTCTGTCTTTCCACCTCTTCTTCTTTTGCTTCTTCTTGTGTCTCTTCATTTGCCTCTACTCCCTTTTCCACTTGACTTGTCGCATCTGGAAGTTCTTGCACTTTGTCTACGACTGTCTCATTTTCGGGTTCCTCCTCGGTGCCACCTGTCTGGCTTTTGAAGGTGCTGACGACCTCTGGCTCTGCTCCATCCTGCTCCTGCACCGTGGGACTTTGCTCTGGGCTGGATGGACAGGAGGTGACAGGGGGCAACGGACAGGTGAAGTTGGTCTGCTTAGATGGAGGCTGGGTCTCTTTGGACTGATCCAGGAGCTGCTCCTAAAAAAGAAAAGAATAATGAACGATGACTATTTTACTTAATGCTTCATATATTTATAAAGATGCATCTTGAGGTTGATAAATGTGTGACATAATTTAGGTATTAGGATGAAGAGATGCAGAATATGAGAAATAGGACTGCTGTGATCTACTGCCCAGATTATATGATGAATGAATTCTCATAACCTTCACACTGGTGCCACCTACAGGCATTCACAAACAAGACATGTTAAAGGCAGATCTTCAATTAATTTGCTGAGCTCATTAATGCTACCCAGATTATTCACACATGCAATAAACTGGCGAGTCTCTAAAAAGACTAAAATTGCCTGTATGTTTCAGTCTTATTTGTGTTTTTTCAAGCTATGATCTGATTGATAAACTGCTCCTCACTATATTAAAGCTGATTCATGGGTATCTTATGTGTATCAGGTGGTAAACTGAGTCCTTTTGGAGTAGAGTGGAGTCTTTTATGTCACATATGTTGACGCTGCCCTCATAAAAGGACTTGAAACACTGATGGCCCTACATAACGGAGGAACAATGAATAATCAGACACACAGTCTTGAGTTCAGACACAGTCTTGAGTTCATCTGATTGGCATGCTTCATCTCACCAGAGCAAGGTGCAGTCCCTTTATTTGTAATTTGCGGCACCTGTGTGCAACTCCTCCCATTTCAGCAATCAGGCAAAATCAATCAACAAACAAAACTCAACAACATATGAAGTCCAGCGGAGTGTATTCTAACCGTGTAATAATGCAATAAACTGCTGAGTCTCTAAAAGGACTAAAATTGCCCATATGTTTCAGTCTTATTTGTGTTTTTTTAAGCTATGATCTGGTTGATAAACTGCTCCTCACTAAATTAAAGCTGACTTATGGGTAACTTATGTGTATCAGGTGGTAAACTGAGTCCTTTTGGAGTAGAGTGGAGTCTTTTATGTCACCTTATACGGAAATTTGTGGGAATGTGTAATATGTGTACTTATCATATTTATGTATTTATTGAGGCAACAGGAAGCATTATATCATTTATTGTTGTGCAAATGTTTAACTTTACTTTTACTTTCTTTGTTCTTTTGAACTATGGCGGCAGCTTGTCTCAACACTTGGAGTCCAAGACAAATTTCCCTTTGGGGACAATAAAGTATCTATCTATCTATCTATCTATCTATCTATCTATCTATCTATCTATCTATCTATCTATCTATCTATCTATCCATCCATCCATCCATCCATCCATCCATCCATCCATCCATCCATCCATCCATCCACATATGAAGTCCAGCGGAGTGTATCCTAACCGTAATATCAGTGTGAATGGAGGTGAGTCCCTCTCTGGCTCTGCTCTGGTTGATGAACTCCAGGATCTCCTCTGTGATCGACAGGGTTGGAGGAGAGCCGAACGAGGTCAACTCCTCCTCTTCCTCTTCCTCCTCATTAGAAAAGTGGAAAAGGGAAAATAATAGATTTTAATACAATAGAATAACTGTTGGGTTTTACACCAGTAAAGGTTCATTTTCACAGATTCACTTTAAGGTTAGACTAGATCAGGGGTGTCAAACATGCGGCCCGTGGGCCAGAACCGGCCCGCCGAGGGGTGCAATCCGGCCCACTTTCCTTCCTGTGTTCTTTCCTTCCTTCCATCTGTCCTTCCTACCTTCCTTTTTTCCTTACTTCAGTCCTTCCTTCCTTCTGTCTGTCCTTCCTCCCTTTCTTCCTTCTGTCCTTCCTTCTGTCTGTCCTTTCCTACCTTCCTTTTTCCTTACTTCGTTCCTTCCTTCCTTCCTTCCACCTGTCCTTCCTCCCTTCCTTCCTTCCTTCCTTCCTTCCTTCCTACAATCCTTCCTTCCACCTGTCCTTCCTCCCTTTCTTCCTTCCTTCCTTCCTTCCTCCCTTCCTCCTTTCCTTCCTTCCTTGACTCGGGGACAACAGGAGGGTTAACTGAGTCTACAGCTGTAAATGAGGCGCAGTTCATCTGACTTCCTTCCTTCCTTCCTTCCTTCCTTCCTTCCCTCCATCTTTTTAATGATCTGGCCCACATGAGATCTAATTGGTCTGTATGTGGCCCTTGAATGAAAATGAGTTTGACACCTCTGGACTAGATTATATTAGATTACACATGATGTTAACTTTAGATTACAATTGGTAAATGAGGAATTATAACATATTTATATAATCTTATTGAATCTAATCTCAGCCCCGTCACAGTAGAGTACCTCTTCCTCCCGGTTCGGTTGCAGCTGTGATGTCAGCCTCGGCTCGGTCCGCTCGGCCTCCACCTCGATGACGGAGGACGCCAGTGTGCTGCTGCTGCCTGCTGATCCCAGACTGTCGGCCTGGCACAGCTCACCCTCGCTGTCCGCCTGCTGCAGAGGCAACAACACACACACACACACACACACACACACACACACACACACACACACACACACACACACACACACACAGCACAGTCAGTATGAGGGGCGTGAGAGAGACATCAGGACAGAAAGCAGACCTGAGATGCTTCACAAACCGAATTTTAAACAATTCAGTGATTTAGAAACAAACAGTGGAACTACAAGGCTCCTACCGAACCCCATCAGTCAAAGAAGAAAGGAAGAAAGGAAGAAAGGAAGGAAGGAAGGGAGAAATCGATTATTAAAATGATTTTTTTTTTTAAACTTTAGAAACATGCTGCATTTATTAGACATTCAGCTTAACCCTCCTGTTGTCCTCAGGTCAAGGAAGGACAGAAGGAAGGACAGGAGAAAGGAAGGAAAGAAGTAAGGAGGAAAAGAGGAAGGAAGAAGGGAGGAAGGAGGGAGGGAGGGAGGAAAGGAGGAAGGAAGGAAGGAAGAAAGGAAGGAGGGAGGAAAGGAGGAAAAGAGAAAGGAAGGAAGGAAGGGAGTAAGGACGAAAAGAGGAAGGAATTTAGGAGAGAAGGCTGGAAGGAAAGAAAGAAAGGAGTAAGGAGGAGTGGCTTTTTGCAGGAAAATGACAAAAAATCGTTTCCCCCTCGATTTTATTAGTTTTGAGATCATCTGGCCCCAAAAATCATAATCACGATCTACAACCCCAATTCCAATGAAGTTGGGACGTTGTGTAAAACATAAATAAAAACAGAATACAATGATTTGCAAATCCTTTTCAACCTATATTCAATTGAATACATTACAAAGATATTTAATGTTCAAACTGATAAACTTTATTGTTTTTTTGCAAATATTCACTCATTTTGAATTTGATGCCTGCAACACGTTCCAAAAAAGCTGGGACAGGGGCATGTTTACCACTGTGTTACATCACCTTTCCTTTTAACAACACTCAATAAGCGTTTGGGAACTGAGGACACTAATGGTTGAAGCTTTTTAGGAGGAATTCTCTCCCATTCTTGCTTGATGTACAACTTCAGTTGCTCAACAGTCCGGGGTCTCCGTTGTCTTATTTTGCGCTTCATAATGCGCCACACATTTTCAATGGGAGACAGGTCTGGACTGCAGGCAGGACAGTCTAGTACCCACACTCTTTTACTATGAAGCCACACGGTTGTAACACATACAGAATGTGGCTTGGCATTGTCTTGCTGAAATAAGCAGGGACATCTCTGAAAAAGATTGGAATGCTTGGATGGCAGCATGTGTTGCTCCAAAACCTGTATGTACCGTTCAGCATTAATGGTGCCTTCACAGATGTGCAAGTTACCCATGCCATTGGCACTAACACACCCCCATACCATCACAGATGCTGGCTTTTGAACTTTGCGCTGATAACAATCCGGATGGTCCTTTTCCTCTTTGGCCCGGAGGACACGACGTCCATAATTTCCAAAAACAATTTGAAATGTGGACTCGTCAGACCACAGCACACTTTTCCACTTTGCATCAGTCCATCTCAGATGAGCTCGGGCCCAGAGAAGCTGGCGGCGTTTCTGGGTGTTGTTGATATATGGCTTTCGCTTTGCATGGTAGAGTTTAACTTGTAGATGTAGCGACAAACTGTGTTAACTGACAATGGTTTTCTGAAGTGGTCCTGAACCCATGTGGTAATATCCTTCACACATTGATGTTGGTTTTTAATGCAGTGCCGCCTGAGGGATCGAAGGTCACGGGCATTTAGTGTTGGTTTTCGGCCTTGCCGCTTACATGCAGAGATTTCTCCAGATTCTCTGAATCTTTTGATAATATTATGGACCGTAGATGATGAAATCCGTAAATTCCTTGCAATTGCACATTGAGAAAAGTTGTTCTTAAACTGTTGGGCTATTTGCTCACACAGTTGTTCACAAAGTGGTGAATCTCGCCCCATCCTTGCTTGTGAATGACTGAGTCTTTCGGGGATGCTTCTTTTATACCCAATCATGACACTCACCTGTTTCCAATTAACCTGTTCACCTGTGGAATGTTCCAAACAGGTGTTTTTTGAGCATTCCTCAACTTTCCCAGTCTTTTGTTGCCCCTGTCCCAGCTTTTTTGGAACATGTTGCAGGCATCAAATTCAAAGTGAGTGAATATTTGAAAAAAAAAAAACAACACAGTTTATCAGTTTGAACATTAAATATCTTTGTAATGTATTCAACTGAATATAGGTTGAAAAGGATTTGCAAATCATTGTATTCTGTTGTTATTTATGTTTTACACTTTACACAACGTCCCAACTTCACTGGAATTGGGGTTGTAATTTCTGATGAATTGAGCAGCCTTAAAACACATCAAATAAACTCATAAATAAGTGAGAATGACTCTTACCTTCAGAGCTGGAGGGATTCCCAGGAGGAAGCAGAAGAGAGGAGAGAAGCAGAAAGAGAGATGAGAGATGTTTTCATGGTGTTACTATTGGTTGCCAGGTACTTAACAAGTTGGCATCCTTCACTACAACAAGTCAGATTCCTGTGTGCTGATGCCTGTTCTCATGTGTCTAACACTTAACACTGTCTAACAGCAGGAAGGAGCCGGGCTGCAGGCCAGACACACAAAATAAATAATGTTTTCATCCTCCTTTAGAAACAGCGACAAACCAAAAGGGAAAGTAATTAAATAAAATAAGTATATAATAAAATTTTCTCCTTTCCTTCCCTCCCTTCCTTCCTCCTTCCTTCCTTCCATCCTCCATCCTTCCTTCCTTCATCCCTCCTTTCCTTCCCCCTTCCTTCCTTCCTTCCTTCCTTCCATCCTCCATCCTTCCTCCCTCCCTTCCTTCCTCCCTCCTTTCCTTCCTTCCTTCCATCCCTCCCTCCCCTCCTTCCTCCCTCCCTCCTTCCTTCTGTCCGTCCTCCCTCCCTCCCTTCCTTCCTCCCTCCCTCCTTCCCTCCCTTCCTTCCTTCCTCCCTCCTTCCTTCCTTCCTTCCTCCCTCCCTCCCTCCTTCCCTCCCTTCCTTCCTCCCTCCCTCCTTCCTTCTTTCCTCCCTCCCTCCCTCCTTCCTTCCTTCCTCCTTCCTTCCTCCCTCCCTCCTTATCTCTTTCTCTCTCAACATAGAAGAAGAGGCTGATTTCCATCAACTGTGATCTCCAGAAGCTGCTTATTTTCAGGACAGATGTTATATTATATATTTTTAGTCCCACTAGTTGTGATGTGATATATATACGTCATTTATTAGTGAGTTGCATTTTAATATGATACATAGTTTAGTTTAGTTTAGTTTGGTCATTAAACTCAAATACACAAAATAAATAATGACATATATCCTTGTTTTCATCCTCCTTTAGAAACAGTGACAAACTAAAAGAGAAACTAAATAAATAAAATAAGTATATAATAAAGTTTCTGAGTGAAAAGGTTTCAGCTGAATGAGTCAGTGTTAACCCTCGTGTCGTCCTCCCGGGTCAAATTGACCCAGTCTGTTTTGACTTGTTTGACCTCCTTTCTTTCCCTCCTTTCCTTCCTTCCTTCTTTCCTCCCTCCTTTCCTTCCCCCTTCCTTCCTTCCCTCCTTCCTTCTGTCCATCCTCCCTCCCTCCCTCCCTTCCTTCCTTCCTTCCTCCCTCCTTCCTTCTTTCCTCCCTCCCTCCTTCCTTCCTTCCGTCCTCCCTCCCTCCTTTCCTTCCCCTTTCCTTCCTTCCTTCATCCCTCCTTCTCTCTTTCTTTCCTTCCTTCCTCCCTCCCTCCCTCCCTCCCTCCTTCTCTCTTTCTTTCCTTTCCTTCCTTCCTTCATTCCTTCTTCCTCCCTCCCTTCCTTCCTTGACTCAAGGACAACAAGAGGGTTAAATACGTGTTGGCAAGATGAGCAATGATCAGCTGTGATCTCCAGAAGCTGCTTATTTTCAGGACAGATGTTATATTATATATTTTTAATCCCACTAGTTGTGATATATATATATATATACGTCATTTATTAGTGAGTTGCATTTTAATATGATACATAGTTTAGTTTAGTTTAGTTTGGTCATTAAACTCAAATACACAAAATAAATAATGACATATATCCTTGTTTTCATCCTCCTTTAGAAACAGTGACAAACTAAAAGAGAAACTAAATAAATAAAATAAGTATATAATAAAGTTTCTGAGTGAAAAGGTTTCAGCTGAATGAGTCAGTGTTAACCCTCGTGTCGTCCTCCCGGGTCAAATTGACCCAGTCTGTTTTGACTTGTTTGACCTCCTTTCTTTCCCTCCTTTCCTTCCTTCCTTCTTTCCTCCCTCCTTTCCTTCCCCCTTCCTTCCTTCCCTCCTTCCTTCTGTCCATCCTCCCTCCCTCCCTCCCTTCCTTCCTTCCTTCCTCCCTCCTTCCTTCTTTCCTCCCTCCCTCCTTCCTTCCTTCCGTCCTCCCTCCCTCCTTTCCTTCCCCTTTCCTTCCTTCCTTCCATCCATCCTTCCTTCATCCCTCCTTCTCTCTTTCTTTCCTTCCTTCCTCCCTCCCTCCCTCCCTCCCTCCTTCTCTCCTTCTTTCCTTTCCTTCCTTCCTTCATTCCTTCTTCCTCCCTCCCTTCCTTCCTTGACTCAAGGACAACAAGAGGGTTAAATACGTGTTGGCAAGATGAGCAATGATCAGCTGTGATCTCCAGAAGCTGCTTATTTTCAGGACAGATGTTATATTATATATTTTTAGTGCCACTAGTTGTGATATGTGATATATATACGTCATTTATTAGTGAGTTGCATTTTAATATGATACATGTATTAGTAGTTTTTTAGTTAAGTTTGGTTTGGTCATTAAACTCAAATACACAAAATGAATAATGACATATATCCTTGTTTTCATCCTCCTTTAGAAACAGTGACAAACTAAAAGAGAAACTAAATAAATAAAATAAGTATATAATAAAGTTTTCTCCTTTCCTTCCCTCCTTTCCTTCCTTCCTTCCTTCTTTCCTCCCTCCCTCCCTCCCTCCCTCCCTCCCTCCCTTCTTTCCTCCCTCCCTCCTTCCTTCCTTCCTTCCTTCCGTCCTCCCTCCCTCCCCCCTTTCCTTCCTTCCTACCATCCATCCTTCCTTCCTTCCTTCATCCCTCCTTCTCTCTTTCTTTCCTTCCTTCCTTCCTTCCTTCCTTCCTTCCTCCCTCCCTCCCTCCCTCCCTCCTTCTCTCTTTCTTTCCTTTCCTTCCTTCCTTCATTCCTTCTTCCTCCCTCCCTTCCTTCCTTGACTCAAGGACAACAAGAGGGTTAAATACGTGTTGGCAAGATGAGCAATGATCAGCTGTGATCTCCAGAAGCTGCTTATTTTCAGGACAGATGTTATATTATATATTTTTAGTGCCACTAGTTGTGATATATATATATATACACGTCATTTATTAGTGAGTTGCATTTTAATATGATACATGTATTAGTAGTTATTTAATTTAGTTAAGTTTGGTCATTAAACTCAAATACACAAAATGAATAATGACATATATCCTTGTTTTCATCATCCTTTAGAAACAGTGACAAACTAAAAGAGAAACTAAATAAATAAATAAAATAAGTATATAATAAGAATACCTGTCCAAACCTAAAGCCTGCAG
Source organism: Scomber japonicus (assembly GCF_027409825.1). Lineage (NCBI taxonomy): Eukaryota > Metazoa > Chordata > Actinopteri > Scombriformes > Scombridae > Scomber > Scomber japonicus. The sequence goes on along the minus strand of NC_070583.1, from coordinate 36,364,975 downwards.
CCACACGTCTATAAACCAACCAGTCCAGAGACAGAAAGAAAGAAATCTACCTTTCAATATTAACTCCGGCTAATTAAATGTACACATTGAATGAATATGAACAGAACAGGTGTGTGTATGTGTGTGTGTGTGTGTGCGTGTGTGTGTCTTCTTTCTCACCGTTGGGATGAAACACTGCTTCAATGTCTTTAGCTGGAGCTGCAACACAAACACAAACACACACTTTCTGTTAACTGACTTTATATAATATTCATGTGTCTTATTGTCTACCTGACTGTCTCTAAGTGTCTCTCTGTCTACCTGACTGCCTCTAAGTATCTCTCTGTCTACCTGACTGTCTCTAAGTGTCTTATTGTCTACCTGACTGTCTCCTGGTGCGTCTGTACGGCAGGTTTCCTTCCAGCAGCAGCGGCAGACTCTTTCTTGACTTCTCTGGTGTGTACATCATCAGCTCTGGAGGCTCTGCGGGGACAGACGGAGACGGATACAGAGACGGAGACAGAGACACTCTCAGTCATTTCAGCTTTTAAGTAACTGCAATCTCAATCTCCAATCAAGTTTTAAACCATAAACTACCAATCATGTTGAACTTACCTGCAATTACAGCTTAATAATTTTAAAGCAAATCATTATTTTACCGTGCACTCTCATATTTCACACTCTATTATTGTAGTCTAGCTGTTTATTTTCTTTCAATCTCTTTCTATTTCTTTTTTATTATAATTGTTTTAATGTTTAAAATATATAAAATAAAGCTTTGCCTTATACATGTTATATAGTTAGTGCCACGGGTGCCAGCTCCGAGGCACTCCTCTCCAGCAGTAAAGCTGGAAAGGAGTGCCTCGGGGCAAAAGTTTCCAAAAGTTATTCCCAAAATTCAAACTTTAAAACAGAGGAAAACTTGTCCTCTCTGGAAAAATACCAAACTGTTTTCCATAAAATGTAAACTTTTCAAACTATGAGCCGTCAAACGAGGAGTGGAAATCACTTTTTCGTCAAAGTTAGAGTGGAAGCGGCAGTTAGCTAGAGTGTGAGAAGCAGTAAAAAATAACTTTAATTTTTATTTTTAACTCGAGCTCACGGCCAAACCGTAAAAAGGAGACAAATAATTTTTGGTCAAAATGTAGACATAGGTGTTGGGATTCATAAAATGTGACGTTGACAGGCGGGGTCTGCACAAAATTTAAACGGGGGGGCCGAGACCAGCAGCAATATCTGTCTCG